>NW_015664989.1:1072816-1096331 GCF_001515625.1 Sinocyclocheilus rhinocerous | reverse complement strand
CGCTGCTGCGTTGTTCATTAAAAATATTGCGGAAAAAGAGAACATCAATGCGGAGAAGATCTTGTTTACATCAAAACTGAAACCAAGCCGTTCACACAGAACACGTATTTTCTGTATTTTCTAGACGGACATCTATCACCGTTACACTCGCGTCTCGCACAAAAGAGCCGCATGACATGTAAAAAGCCATGTAAAATTAATGCAAGTTCAACTTTGAAAAAAACATATATCGAGACTTTGAAAAATGTACTCTGTGTGATTGGCTTTCCGCCCTTTGTATTAAACTATGCATACATACATGATGCTGTTTTGTTTATAGTTGTTTAAGCAACTTAATTATAATTGGTTTATAAACATTATTTTCAACATTATGCACTTTTTTCGCAGATAGTCATGTTATCTTATGCTTTGAGTGATGCGCCCTCTTGTGGCCTCAGGAGAGAAGCCTAATAATATTTAAGTAGAAAATTCGAATTTAGTTTTTCAGCCATTTTGACAGCCCTACTGCCCAACACTGAAGTAATCCGGTTGTGTTTCTGGCGCAGTACTGTCAGATCTGCTGTAAGGGGGACAATGAGGAGCTGCTGCTGCTGTGTGATGGATGTGATAGAGGCTGCCACACGTACTGCCATAAACCCAAGATCACCACCATACCAGACGGAGACTGGTTCTGCCCGGCCTGCATATCCCAGGTGGAGCACTTTATTAGTTCAGTAACACTGCCTGTGATGAGACCTTGCAGGAAAATTCTGTCATTTATTTTATATCTCTATGTTGCTCCAAACCTGTATGCAGTTTTGTTTTTTTTTTATCATGGAATTTCAGAAGAATATTTTCACAAAATGTCAGTCCATATTGACCAAAAACACTATGAAAGTATAATAAAAGCAGTCCATGTGACTTGTGTGCTGTATTTTAAGGCTTCAGCTGCAGTTCAGTGTCAAACCTGGCACAACACAGTGATATGTCATTTTACATATCTATGCAAGAACAATTATTATTATTATTATTATTTATACTACTACTACTAGTTAGGACACTGACAACAACAACGATAAAAAATAATGATAATAAAATTTAAAATGTTATTGATACATTTTTTATGTTAAATTTTTATGTTATTATTATCGTCAACGACAACAACAATATAATAACATCAATAATAATAATAATATAAAAACTTCATGAATGTAGTAATAAAATGTATACTTTATTATAGTTTTATTATTATTATTATTAGGTCAGAGTTTTTAATAATAATAAATATTGCAATATAATATTATAACATTATTTTACTACATTCATTTTTATTTACTACAATTTTTACTACTACACTTAAAATTATTATTATTATTATTACTACTACTACTACTACTAACAACACTGACAACAACAATAATAATAATAATACAATTATAAATTTGATTGCTAAATTTATTATTTGTTATTTTTATAAATAAAATTATTATTATCAACAAAAGTGTAATAGTAATAATAATATAAAAACATAATGTAATAATAAAATGTATACTTCATTAAAACTTTATTATTTTTAGGTCTGTGTTTTTAAATAATAAATATTACTATATAATAATATTATAATATAAAGTTACTACATGTATATAAAGTTGCTACATTTATTTTATAAATTTTTATTTTATTTTTTCATTTACTTCAAATTTTACTTCTACATTTATCATATTTTTTTCTATATAATAATAATAATGATAATAACAATTATTATTATTATTATTATTATTGAAGTCAGCGTTTTGAGTGGTAATAATAATATTCTAAATTTTATTACTGCACTTATTATTTATTGTTTTAATAAATAATGTGATTTTAATTATTATTATTATTATTATTATTATTTATTATTAATAAATGTTTACAGTAATTGTTATCTTTTTAGTTTTGTATTAGAACCAAGTATTGGGAAATCATTGGGGAATTTGACTTAACAATTAACAATTGTTAACTGTTTAAAACCATAAATATTTTATTGCTTCCCATTCCTTCCATCCAATTCCAATTCCCAAGCACATGTGCATCCCTAAATATACTTTTGTGTGTATATAAGCTCAAAGGCCCCATAAATGCTGCTTAGCTGCTGTAGTCTGTTCTTCATGAAGAGAGTCCTTGGCCTGTGTTTAGAGATTTAGTTTTTTCACTGAAGTGTTTGGCTCTGTGCAGGCGAGCAGTCAGTCCCTGAAGACCAAGAAGTCTTTGGACCGCTCAAGCGGAGGCCTGAAGAAACCTGCTGAGGCCAAACGGCACACAAAACCATCTGTGGCCGGAGACTCAGAGGACGATTCGGGCAGCGCCAACAGCACGCCCAGAAAAGTGTTAAAGGAAATAAAAAAGAGGAAGACCGAGGAGAATCCTTCCACTAACCCGGCAAAGCAGGAGAGTCCCAAAACAGCCAGAGACGACAGTAAAGACCTGGCCATGTGCAGGTATCACAGCCGGAAACCTTGCTGAATGAGAGTTATATTCAATCCAGGGTTTCTGCAGGTCCTTAAAAAATCTTACATTTATTTGTGCCAATTTTAAGGCCATAAAAACTCTTAAATGGTACAAGAAAGTCTTAATTATGATTTCAAGAGGTGTTAAATTTAGGGACGGAAAGACAAGAATTGCAATATAACTTAATGTGACGATTAAACTTCAAATGTATATGATTTAATTTAATAAATATGAGCGTTGCACGTTTCAAAGTCAGGTGCTGCTGCTTTGTGCACTGCCATTACCTGCTGGCAGAGAATGAATTTGCATTTTCAATAAGCCCATCTGCTGGTTTTGTTCAGATCAATGTGAAAATCCACCCATATTTTTACACAACAAACAAGCGGAGTTGTAAATGTGAACTAGTGGATCGACAAGAAGATAATGCATTATAAAGATCTAAACAATTAAGACAGTAAAATATATTTATATGTTATTTAATTAATATAATAGTTATTTAAATTAATATAATAGATAGTTTTGACTTATCTATTTTCTTAAAAATGGTTTAAAGGCTGAAATGTGAAGTTTATCATTTTATAAAACATTTTGTTTTTGTGCAAACCTGTATCTGAACTGTAAATCATGCTTTTTACAGATTAATATGTTACCATAGACATTGCCCTATTCATTTTATTTGTGCAGGTCTTAAGTCTTAAATCTGATCTTAAAAATCCTGCAGATGCCCTGGAATCAGATTGATCATTGATCGGTCTTTTTCAGAATACTCTTGGCTGAGCTGGAAAGCCATCAGGACGCCGGACCGTTTCTGACACCCGTCAACCCCAAATCTGTCCCGGGGTACCGCAAGATCATCAAGAAACCCATGGACCTCTCTACTATAAGAGACAAACTCACCAACAGCCAGTGGGTATCACTTAGTTAACTGATCATTATTAACTAGTCATTTACAGTTATTAATAGGGCTGGAAGGCTAAAACTATATTTTAAGCATTTTGGTGATATATGTATTGATGGTGATAATAATAATAATTATTATTATTTTATTTACCAAACAGTCATTGTAGTCAAGTAGATTAAGACTAGTCATTTATTAAAAAACACAATATCTTCAACCTTTTTGGTGATATTTTTGATGATAATATATTTTTATTTTGTTACATTTTATATTATTTTACTGTATTTATTTATTTTTTTGACCAAACTGTCATTGTAGTCAAGTAGATTAAGACTAGTAATTTATTAGTAACACAATATTTTCAGGCTTTTTGGTGATATATTTATTGCCGATTTTAATTCTATTTTATTTTTTAATATTTTTATTTACTTGTTAGTTTATTGATTGAGTGTGTGTGTGTGTGTCCATTGTTATACTTTTTACTTCAGTTTGTTTTATTTTAGATCATCATTTTTACCAAACAGTCATTATAGTCAAGTAGATTAAGTCATTTATTAAAAAACAATATTTTTAGCCTTTTGGTGATTCTATTTATTGCTAATAATAATAATAATAATAATAAAAAAAAATTTTTTTAATTTTTTTTATTTCATTTAAATAACAATTTTAACCAGTCATTATAGTTAAGTAGATTAAGTAATTTATAAAAATAAAAATAAACTATATTTTCAGCCTTTTGATGATATATTCATTGATGTTGATGATAATAATAATAATAAATTTTTGTTAATACTATTGTATTTTATTTTACTCTCAATTGAATGATCATTGTAACCAACCAGTCATTGTAGTTTTTTTTTCTCTGGTTTTCTGCAATATTTTTCACTAAATGAACATAATTTATATGCACCAATATAATAGCAGGTGAACCACAATATTTACCAGCAAAATTATAGTGAATGTTTGATTTAATGTCCAGTGTGTGTTATGTTTGCTTTTGTAATCACAATGGACTTTTCTCATCGCAGGTACTTGAATCTTGAGACTTTTATCATTGACGTGAACCTGGTGTTCGATAACTGTGAGAAATTCAACGAGGATAATTCAGTCATCGGCCGAGCGGGACACACGATGAGATGGTTTTTCCAGAGGAGATGGACCGAGCTGTTGAGGCAGAACTCCCAGAAACCAGGTCTCAGCACATGAGAGCAGTTCAGATGCTTTACACCACGATTCACACCTGCTTTGCTTTGTTAAAGGACAACTGTGAGAACATGAACGTTTTCCAAAATAACCTGTAAATGTTTTTTTTTTTTTAAATAAACGTTAATATTATAGTGAATGTACTGTATTTAATTAGTTTTTAATTATTTATAACTAAAAAGGTCTTCACTTTCTATGAAAAAGAGGCAAAACTGCTTTAAAAATCTCAATGAATGTGTTTTCTTTATCAGATATGAAAAAAAAAAATAACGTGTTTACATAATTCTGAGCTCCTAGAGAACAGAAGATCCATTATTGGTTACATTATAAAGCTGCATTTATGTAAATGTGTATGTTTTAAATCACAAACTCCAAAACACAGTCCATCGTGACATATACAACGACTATTAATGTTTAATATCGGTTCTGAATATTGTATTCTGTGCACACAAGACTCCAGCATCGTTTATGCCTTTTTAATAGCTGTATCTTTTCATGGGTTTTAATATGGCACTTTCTGAAAATAGCAGTGCCTTTCATAAATCCACAATTTTTACAACTTCTCAAACCTCAATCTATTCCGATGCACAAGCATTCATCCAGTGTTTGCTGGAATTTTTACACCATTATTGCTATTGCTCATATACGATGCAACAATAAAACCGATGGGAAAAAAACCCTCCAAACCATGTCTAGAAATCAGAAATGGTCTTTTTTGACATAGCAAACACTCTTGCATTGTGGCGGCCAATTTTGCACGTGCAAAAAAAAGTGCTGTTGCAATAAAGAAATCTAGTTTACATGATAATTATTCTAATGAACTGCAGTGGTTTTTATGGTACTAAAGTCAGAATACTTGAATTCTGCTGTGTGAAGATATTGCAATGAAGGTGTAGCGTTCTGTTTTGTAGGAGTTTTATTTTTCTCTAGTTTGTGTCGAATACTTAATAAAATGTTTTCAAGCAGCCTGGTTGTGTTTATACTGTTGATGCTGCATCTTATGCATGAGAAGATCTTACAATTTGTACCCGTTTAAATGACTTTGCGTCACTTCGTACAGCTGTATTTCTGTCTGTCTGTCTCTTCTTCTCAAATCTACTCCTGGCAACAGCAATATGAGTCTCTCCATTGGTTCACTCAGTGGTTTTTTTTATTTTTGTGTCCATTTTTATATTTTATATTTAGTTTTTTTTTAAACCATCAAGTCATTTATTAAAAAAACAATATTTAAATTTTCAGTTTTTTTTTTTTTTTTATAGTTTATTTTATATTACTTTATATTATTTTTTTTTATTTTATCCAAATCCAAACAGTCATTGTAGTCAAGTAAAGTAGATTATGACTAGTCATTTATTTAAAAACACTATATTTTCAGGCTTTTAGTGATATATTTATTGATGATAATAATATAGTTAGTAGTAGTAGAAGTAGCAGTAGTATTATTATTAGTAGTAGTAGTATTATTCATTTTTATTTTATTTTATCCAATTTTATCCAAACAGTCATTGCAGTCAAGTACATTATGACTAGTCATTTATTTAAAAAAAAAAAAACTATTTTCAGCCTTTTGGTGATATATTTATCACCAAAATAATAATAGTTTTATTTTAAACCAATTCATTTATTAAAGGGGTCATATGATGCGATTTAAATTTTTCCTTTCTCTTTGGAGTGTTACAAGCTCTTGGTGCATAAAGAAGATCTGTAAAGTTGCAAAGACTAAAGTCTCTAATCCAGAGATATTCTGTTCTCTGACCAACTGGATACCAAAGTCACTGAAACACAGGAAAGGGAGAGAGAGCGTGTAAACAAAATTAATCAAACTTGCAACACAGTGTTTACATGTTGTATACACACACACACACACACAAACATACATACTCGTACACACACGCACAAACACACTCAATACATACACACGCACAAACACACTCAATATACATACATACACACGAACGAACGAACGGAACATTAAAGCATGTCAACATATTCTGTTTCACCAAATACACAAATTAATGATCTTTAAAATTGCATCGTATGACCCCTTTAAAAAAAAAAAAAAAAAACAATGTTTAATTTTTCAGTTATTATATTTTTTATGTTATTTTTTTTATTTTATCCAAATCCAAACAGTCATTATAGTCAAGTAGATTATGACTAGTCATTTATTAAAAACACAATATTTTCAGGCTTGTAGTGATATATTTATTGATAATAATAATAATGCGTGTTTCTCTTCTTTTCAATATGAGTCTCTCAGTGGTTGACTTGTGACTCTGTTTGTACAGGTGTTGCATAAAGCTCTGATAACTTCAGGGGCATTTATGAGTGGATACTACAGTGAATTCTCACGTATCCCAGGCAACGGACTCAGTCATGTGACGTTCTTGCACTGCATCACTGCAGGAAGTGTTTGGAAGGGAGCTTCACAGAGACCAGAGCTTATGTGTACGTCTGCTTATTGTGTATCATCTGTGTTTTATATAGGTTATTGTGTTAAAGTTGTGCATTTACAGATATTCATTTACTTAAATGTATTTTCAGGGCTTCATGTGAATCAGGTGAGTCATTCCTGATCGGCTGAACCTTTTGAACTTTTGAAAAAATTTGAAAAACATTTCATTCACATTTTTATGTATCTATATATAAAAGGGTTTATCAGACTTGTGGAAATATGCTCTGAACACTAAATATCAATAATGATTTGGGTATTCACACAAACAGGATCATAGCTAGTCATTGCTTAGTGAGGGATTTACAGTTGGTTTACACGAGGAGGTCAGTGTGAAGTTCATGTTCATTTTTTTATCATTTGAATAAACATCACATTCATTAATCAAATCCATTGATAATACTTACGAATGTTTGTGCTGCAGTTTTCCATCGTGGATAATGATACTTTAAATCAATTAATTAACATGATGGAAAGTAATAGTGAGGCCACAGTCTAATTAAAAGGATTTAAATTATTTATCATTTTTAAAAGTATATTATGATTTTAAATATAATAAAAACATGTTATTAAATTAATATTTACTTTTTATTTTAAATATATTACATAAATACTGTAATAATAATAACAAGTATTATTATAAAAAATATACTGTATATTAAAATATTATATACTTTAATATTGTCAGTTTAACATTTATCCAATATGTTAAGACATATAATGATGGGGACATGAAAAAGTACAACATGCACTCAAACTGAAAGGATTAGAATTATTTTAAATAATTTTTAAATTTATTTTTTATTTTAATTATATATTATATATGTATTTATTATTAAATATCTAAAAATATATTATGCTTTAATATTGTCAACAGACACATTTTATCAAATATGTCAAGACAATGATGGGGACGTGAAAAAAGTACAACATGCACTCAAACTGAAAGGATTAGAATTATTTAAAATAATTTTTAAATCGATATTTTATTTTAATTATATATTATATATTTATTATATATAATAACAATACAAACATACGTAATGTAACAACGTTAAAGTAGCGTTGATGTTGAAGTAGCATTTGGGAAATACACTGACATAATATTATATTAACATTAAGAGAACGCTACATTAGCTAATAAAAAATTTAACCAGTTTTTAAAAGGTTTTAAAACCATTTTTATAAAAATTGATCATGTAACAGGCTAACTCGAAAATATTAAGCAATATATTTTAATTCATGGGTCATGTGTCAATTAGAGGGACTTTTCTGTCCCCTATAATTTATTTTATATAAATAAATCAATAAAAATAATATGCTTTAAAGAATCATTCTTGTTAAAAAAAATTATGTAAAGCATAATGATAATTAGTGTTATTTCAGTATCACTGATATACTATTTGTTTTTAATATAATATTTTGAATTAGTTATTATTATATTCTCCTTTTGATTTTAATCTAAGTTAAAGTTTGAGTGTTTTTTGTTTGCTAGCTTTTGTGATTTTAATTTTTTTAATATATATTTCTATATATTTTCATTTTTATTTCCGTTTGTTATTTGAAGTTAAACTAAAAAAAGAGAAATGGTCTTTTATTTAATTTATTTACTTTATTTGAAGTTAAACTAAAAAAAGGGAAATTATGTCTTTTATTTTATTTAACACCTAGACTCTCTACAATTCTTAGGAGCTATAATTATTTTTTTCATGAATGCAAAACATAGAGCGGTCCATCAAATGTTTGATTAGGGATTGTTTGCTTGAGTCGTTCTGTTTGATGTGTGTAACCTGAAGCGTCTCACCTGTAGATGTGCTCAAGCGTCCTGGCCTATACTGGCCTGCTGTTTCTCCCTGTGTGGACAGATGTTCATCACAGGCTCCAGTCAGGGAGCGCTTCATCTGTGGACGCTGAGCATGAGGCCTTTACACACGCAAAGAGAAGCTCGGGATCTGGGAGTCAACTGCTGCCACTTCTGCCCTCAGATGAGCATTGGTAACACAGTCAATATTATCTCTCTTCTGCTGTAGATGATTATTATTACTCGCTCTGCTGGGGACGGATGGGATTTACCTGCTGCAATGTGGGAAAGTCTTAGAAAGTCTCACGTTTTTCTATGACCAAGAAAAAAAAAAAAGAAAAAAAAAAAAAAAATATATATATAGTACTAATAAACTGAATGTGTTTTAAATACACAATAACCAGGTTTATATATTTATCATCAATAAAACATCATTTTATGGCTTGTTCCACAATTCATCATATGTTAACCATCTTCATACTTTTTAATTGAATATGTTTCATTTTTTTTTTAGCAATTTGAATAAATGCATTTTGAAAAATATTATTTAAATAAAATCAAATATATGTAAATATTTAATAATTAATTATGCCATGATTTTGTTCGATTTTTTTTTTGTTTCATTTACAGAATGTATGGCTGAGAAATATGCATCACAATAAGTTTATTAGTTTGTGTGTAAAATAGGAAATTTTATATGCAATTTAAATATATAAATCTTAAATTCAGGCCTAAATATTTTTTTCAGTGTATTTCAGATGAACCCGCCCCTAAACAACATGGAAACTAATGAATGAATTGTGGTTGGTCACTTTTCAGTAAGAGTCTTCTAAACCTTTTGTTGTTGTTTATATATATATAATACATCAGATTTAGAACTAACAAATATTGATAAACTCAAAATATTAACATACACTGCAATTTCAACAGAATTCAGTTTCAATTTGAGCAAAAATTAGAAACTTCTTGGCTTGTGCCTGTGTTTTTTGCTCTCCCGTGTTTGCATTCAGAGCTTAAAATCGAGTCTGTATGCTCTTTAAGAGGACAAAATAAGCTGCAAACTTGTTGGATAAACAAAACTGAATTTAATGAGATTGGAAATGCTTTTGACTCAGCCCAAAACAGTCTTTCTGTTCATGTCCTGTTCAGGATCAGTTTATGGCAGGAAATGATTATAGTTGTTTTTAAGTGTAATTATATTCACATTTGTTGTGAGGTTAAATTACAGGAGTGAATATACTGTAATTATCTTTACAGGGATGTCAAACGTCATTATTATCTTGACTAGTCATGCTCTGGTGGATGTGTGTGTGTGTGTGTGTCTGTATGTGTCTGTATGTGTCTCTGTGGGTGTGCTTGCGTGTGTGTGTGTGTCTGTGTGTGTGTGTGTATGTGTCTGTGTGTGTGTGTGTATGTGTCTGTGTGTGTGTGTGTATGTGTCTGTGTGTGTGTGTGTATGTGTCTGTGTGTGTGTGTGTATGTGTCTGTGTGTGTGTGTGTATGTGTCTGTGTGTGTGTGTGTATGTGTCTGTGTGTGTGTGTGTATGTGTCTGTGTGTGTGTGTGTATGTGTCTGTGTGTGTGTGTGTGTGTGTGTGTGTGTGTGGATGGACGTTTTCAGATGGCGAGACAGTCAAGTTTCGATTGGCCTCTGGTGGGCAGGATAACAGACTGAGGATATGGATTATTTCCCAGCATGCAACAGCAGGTACTCGCACTCTCTGTCTCTATCACTGCACCCGTCATTTAATCCCAAAAAAACAGGTTTAAACTGAGGGAATCAACAATTGAAAATATTCTGCAGCAGGACTGACTGAATGCACCGGGATTCTGCAAATATTACATTCAACATTAGTATATAGGTCTTAAACTTAAAGACTGCATTAAAGGCAAAGTCAGAAAGTTATTCACAGGACGAAAAAATAAAAAAGGTAACTTTTTGCGACTTTCAATCTCACAATTCTTTTTGTCTCACAATTCTGATTTTATATATCACAATTTGTTTTTGTTTTCCTCAGAACTTTCTTTGTTTTTTATTGACAAATTGTTTCCGCAACAGAATAAAAATTTAAAAAAGGGTAAATTCAGCTTTTTATTTCACAATTCTGACTCTTTTTTTCTAGCAGTTGCGAGTTTATATCTTGCAATTCCGGAAAAAAAAAGTCAGAATTTTTAGATAAAAAGTTGCAATTACTTTTTTCATTCATTCATTCATTCAACTTTATTTCTAGACTTAAGGTCTATTAGCAAAACACTAAAACAAACCATACAAAACAGAACAATACACATTAAAAGAGACAGTTATTCCAATGTTTTCTAATAGGTGACTGATATCGCACCACAGTAAGCCTAGGATTTGACAACAACATTATAAAAGCATTCTGCGAAACATCCAACTGACAAATACATTTATACATCAAATTTCTCATTAAAGCCGGAAAGGACTGCACACTTGCCTTACAGAATAGATCACTTGCACTGCTCCACCTTGTTTTTTCAGCAGGATCCTCATACAGTCATTGTAAGCAACCTGAAGCTTCCATGGGCTCTCTTTTTTAAACTTAACCCACAAGAGATCAGCATAAAAAGATGTACAATATGCTCTAAAAAGGTCTATCATATAAAATTTTCTCACCAGCATATTTGCTTGAGCATGCAACATACAATGCTGCCTATACATGTCGTCATCATCACTTATTTCATCATTAATGATATGAATTTTATTTTAGTACACACATTTAATACTGACAGATGAAAATCTGGGAAATTGAGAAATGTATGTTCTTTGGTTCTGCATGTCATGGCAACAATCTTTTTTGTATAATATTGCACATCATATCTAATCCCATAATCAGAACAAATATTTAGCAGCTGTTGAAAACCAACACTACTCAGGGAAAAAGCAACTAGATCATCAGCATACATATAATGATTGACTATAGTATTACCAAGCATACATCCAGTCTTAATTCTTCAGATAATTCATTCATATAGACATTAAAAAGGGCTGGTGAAAGTTACTTACCCTTACCTACTCTAAATGGACCTGACACACAATTACCCCACTTTATCTGCACACTTTGATTAGCGTACAAATATGTCAAAATTCTTAACATACTGTTCGGTACACCCCTTTATCTTGGTTTACTGAACAACTTTTGATGATTAACTCAATCAAAAGCCTTAGAAGCATCAATAAAGCTAGTTATAACAGTGGAATTTTGTCTTAGTTCTACTACTTCTTTCAGAGCATGTATACACAAATCAGTACTATGCTGAGCCTTAAAGCCAAACTGATTGTCTGAAGTATCAAGATAAACACCTAATCGATCTAATAGGATTCTTTCCAGGACCTTTGATACAACACTAGCTAATGCAATTGGCCTATAGTTATCCAAACTACCTGCCTTGCCAGCCTTATCCTTAATAACAGGTAACAAGGTAACTGACAACATTGATGGGCAACAGCCCATGTATCATAAAACCAGTGAAGCAAATTGCGAGAAGAACCGCAAGCCTAGGGCTCGCAAATTTTCAATGTTCAGCTCTAATTTGATCTAAACCACCAATTTTCCTATCTTTGAGCTGAATTATTGCTTGATGTACCTCATTTGTTTAACGCTCACTCATTAAACAGAGCAGAATAATGTTGTCTCCACAGCTCTGCTATATTCTCAGCTCCAGAAACACACTCTATAGAGCACGGTATTGTCACATTGCTCCTATTTAATTATCTTGCATCCCTCCAGAAATCATTCAAACTATTGCAAAGCAGATTTTCCACCATTGAATCCACTCTCATCACTTGATCATGTTTACAGATATAACAAACTGTATATTTATATTTAGCATTGCTTAACTTTTTCTTGTCCAGAAGTAGTCCTTGTCTGGGCCTACCAGCTATGTCCCATGCCTTAAATGCTTCCTTTGCTTCATTATGAAATGCTGACACATACACTCTAAAAAATGCTTGGTTAAAAAGGGACAAACCCAGCTATTGGGTTGTTTTGAACCCAACCGCTGGGTCAAAACAACCCAATAGCTGGGTTTGTCCCTTTTTAACCCAGCATTTTTTTAGAGTGTACTTTTTTCACCCTGGCTTACTATTATATTTCTTGTCAGGGCGTGTAAGATAAGGTCTACTAGCCTCATAGACTGATCTAGACTGACCTCATTCAACAGAGGATCTGTTTTCCTGTGATATGTTTTAACACCTTCATCTGTAAGTTTAGACCAATCTAATTTTACCAAGCCAGCCCTTTTACACTCATAATTCATCTCAGGCAGACTTTCAAAATCAACAGTCATTAAAAATGGTACATGATCAAATATACATGCCCCTTATAGAAGTTTCATTGACTGTATAGTAGCATGAGCCTCAGCTGTACTAATACAATGATCAAGTCACGAGGTCCAGTGCCAGGCTTCACTTATATAAGTACAGCTATCCATTGGTAACAACACTTTACTAGATAACATAAGATTGTTATCCTCACTAAAATGCAGCATATGCTTAGCAAACATTGAAGATTTATCAGTAAGATCTGCATTCATATCCCCAACCACAAAAACACTTGCACAATTATTTTCATTAATAAAAGAGCTAATAAAAGCAAGTCTATTTAAATAATCGTCCTCATTTGGTTGACATTCATATGGTGTATAAACATTAAGGATAATTAACTCTTTATTAGAACAACTTATCCGTACTGCGAAACACCAGTCAGCTTCAACCTTAATAATATTTATCACAGAGTCCAACTTTTTATGCCACAGGGTAGCCACTCCTCCTGATATCTTTCCTCTCACTATACCCATAGTAAGATCAGTTGTGGATGTGCCAGCCCGTGAAAATTGTCATTAAAAGAGTTCAATTTCCCCAAGTCCTGTTTAGATTTAAAAAAAAATTCTTGCAAACACAAGATATCACAATTTTGACATTATCACGCAGCTGTGTTGACCCCCAATGCTCTAACTTTGCATGGCTCATAGCTCTGGACTGTACATCTCCGCCACAGTATTGCACTCAGCACTCACTTTAAATGAACTGTATCTATTGTCCGTACGTAGTGTCAATGCGTTGGCAATTCACATCACGCCCAAGCTTTTCTTTAAGATAGTTGGACATGGTTTCATCATTAAGATCTGGAGAGAATTTGGTAGCAAACACACTTAACAGCTTCGTTCGCACCACACTTATATTCCCTCGTGCCCCTGTACCAATTATAGGCTTAGACGTCCTTTGTTTAGCTCTACCAGCTCGCTGTTTCATCAGAGGAGTTTGGCCATCCACATAATTCCCTCTGTGTCTGCCGTGTTTCACCAGCAGGCTCCATTCTGATGATTTCCGTTGCTCCTCTGATATCATGACCGTCACTGACCCCGCGCTACCCGCAGTCGCCTCCAGACCCACCTCACTCATTCATTTATTTATTTTTTTATCCCGTGGCGGAAACTAGCTTCCATAGAAAATAGTACCTGTCATTGTGGAAAGAGGGGTAAAAAATAGTCAAAGTCACAGTTCAGACTGAATCGTTTCCAAATTTGGTATGTCATTTTACCATTTAGACTGCATACGACTTCATGCACATGAGTCGAATATGCCAGAGATCTTACTGCCTGTCGAAACTAAGCGATTATTCAGTTTTTACACCGGTCAGTTTACAAACAGACGCTTCGGTTGTAATGGTAAAAGAGTGTGAGGTAAGATGCAAATAGCTAAATATTTAATATTTGACAAATGTTTCATAATAGAAATGTTATATGACCCACAGTAATATCCATTTTTAATATCCAACTTTTTTCTGTCAAATTGCTACATTTTGAATACACTGAAAAAAAAAATTCATTCATCCAATTAAAAAAATTTAGGGTAATGATTCACATCTATATTTTTTAACTTGAGCCAATGGAAAATAAATAACTTGCCCTTAGGGCAAATATATATTATAAAAAATATAGATGTGAATCATTACCCTGAATGTTTTTAATTGGATGAATGAAACATTTATTTCAGTGTATAGACTATTAACTTTTTGTGTAATTCATAATTGAATGTGACCAGACAAGAAACATTAATGGAGTGTATGTGTGCATATTATATATATATATATATATAAATAATACTTAATATATCTAAAATATATTTAATACATTCATTATTTTATTAATAAAAAAAAAAAAAGACATTTTCAAAACATGATTAAGTGTTTGGATTGAGGCCAATCTAATTTTGGTGTGAATGTATAGTAGAATTCATGTGAATAGATAGTATTTGAGCTCTGTGAGTAAATCATTATGATTGATTGTTTTAGCTCTAATAGTTTTTGTGAACACCCGCTAGTAAATCAAGACTATTTAATTCATAATCCTCAGCAGCAGGCGTCAGTGTGGGCTTTGTCTGTCTGTCGCTGTGGCAACGGTCGCATCTGACTGCCATGAGCGTCCACTGCCTGCTGGGAATCTTCATGCACACTTTTGTTTTACGCACACATGCAGATAAGCAGCAGTCAATCACGGGTTGCTGGGATATTGTGTCTCACTGTCTCGGAGGAAATTGGTCTGTGTGTGTGTGTGTGTGTGTGTGTGTGTGGAGGCAGAATATGCATGATGTTCATTTTCTGACTGAAGTTATCAGTGATTTCAGCTGGCTTGTGTTTTAGAGTTATTTGTATTGCCTGTCTCAGTCTGGGTGATTGATTTCATTTAGTTGATCTAAAGTGAATTCTGAACTCAAGTAAATGGTTTAACCAAGTGTATGTGTCCATGGCAACATATATAGCACCTGTGGTCTCAGTGTTTACTAGATGTACTAAAATAATTCAAACTGAAACTCAAATAAAACAGTATATAAATATATTTAATATAAAAATAAGTTTATAAAAATGACAAAAACACACAACAAAATGACTAAAACTTTACCTAAATGAAATAAAAACATTAATAAAAACTAATAATAAAGCTTAAAAAAAAAACAATAATTAATAATAAACTTTAAAATAGGTGCCAGCCCAGAACTGAAAATATTTATTATTACAACAAGTGTTTAGTGTTAGAGTTTAGCAATTTAAATTTGTATACTCTATGCACTACAGCATAACAATAACAAAAAATACAAAGATATAAATATTAAAATAATAATAAATCAATATAATAAAAATAAATAAATCTTTTACTTATGTCAAAATTTATTATAGCTATTTTTATATATAATAAACACACATCTTCTGCATTGTATTTACATGTTTTAATTGTTTTAAAATATTAAAAAGTTGTTAAAATACTCCACTTTGAAATTGTTTTTAATTAATTTAATGTATTTTCAACTGGAATTGCATGACTTGTAATCAACATTTTTCTCACTTTGTTTTTTTGCACACTGGATCTATTTTGTCACAATGCATTATAGGATTGACTATTACATGAAAGAAAATGCTGCCTTGAAGAAAAGCACAGCCTTTGCACTGCACCTACACTCTAAAAAATGCTGGGTTGTTTCAACCCAACGTTGGGTCAAATATGGACTAACCCAACTTTTGGGTTAAAACTTTAATTAAAAAATTTAACCCAACAGCTGGGTTAGTCCATATTTGACCCAATGTTGGGTTGAAACAACCCAGCATTTTTTAGAGTGTATGATAACTTAAAATGCTGTCTAGTTAGGCAGCTCACTAGGTTTTAGAACAGAGCTTATGATTTACTAAACAGCATTTAATTTGCTTCAGCATGAAGAGATATGTTTTCCCACAATGCTTCAGTGTATGTGTGTTTATGCACAGGTTATGAGATGTCGCTGCTCTATACTCTCTCTGCTCAGTCTGCTCCTGTCCTCTGCTGTGCGTTCTCATTTGATGGACAGCTGCTGGTCTCTGGGTAAGCCCCGCCCACTCGTCACATCATTGCTGCTACTAGCTTACTGGCTTACTTTACGGAATAGAATGAATAATGAATGCTTTTGTCATTTTTATTTGTTTTTTAATTTATATATTTCTATTTAGCTTTATTTTTATTTATTTAGTACGTCAACATAAACTTATTTTAATTTAATTTATAATTTCTATTTTTTTAAGTTTAAGATTTTTTAATCAAATATTTATGTTTTTTTTTACACAGTATATTTTATTTTGCATATTTTATTTTACGCAGTTTGACCAGCAGGTGGCTCTGTGGTGTCAGATTCTGATTTCACACAGTACAGCAGTACATTCAAACAAAATACATATCCTGCTGGATTTGATCAGTTTTAATTAAAGAACAACAATCTGTCTGGACTCAGATGCTAGTGACAAAAAAAACACAACAAGATATAAATATGGATTTTATTTTGCTCTATTTGCAGGTCTGTCGATAAAACAGTGACCGAATATGATGCGGTGAGTGATTGACGCCTTTATTTAGATTTTTTTGAGGTTATTGAACATAAACTTATTTTAATTTAATTTATAATTTCTATTTTTTTAAGTTTAAGATTTTTTAATCAAATATTTATGTTTTTTTTTACACAGTATATTTTATTTTGCATATTTTATTTTACGCAGTTTGACCAGCAGGTGGCTCTGTGGTGTCAGATTCTGATTTCACACAGTACAGCAGTACATTCAAACAAAATCCATATCCTGCTGGATTTGATCAGTTTTAATTAAAGAACAACAATCTGTCTGGACTCAGATGCTAGTGACAAAAAAAACACAACAAGATATAAATATGGATTTTATTTTGCTCTATTTGCAGGTCTGTTGATAAAACAGTGACCGAATATGATGCGGTGAGTGATTGACGCCTTTATTTAGATTTTTTTGGGGTTATTGCATCAAAAATATGGTTTACAAACCACAAAATGCATCTATTAATCTATTAATGGACTTCCTTTATTAACCCTGGGTATAGAGCATTTTAAATGAACAATCATGCATATTCATTAACCACCAAAGCCTTGATATATGTGCATAATTTCGCAGCAAAGGTTTGGGAAAGAAACCAGAGTTTGATTAATGGAAGAGTTATGATTAATGGAAGATTATTTATGATTAATTATTCAAAAACATGTGATTTAGAGATCCAACATTTATGCTTTGCAAAAATGCAATTAAGATTTGTATTTAAATCATTCAGTATCAACTGTATGGGGTGACTGATGTCTTTATAGATGACATTACCGTTCAAAAGTTTGGGATCAGAACGGTTTTTATGCTGTTCTTTTGAACTTTTTATTCATCAAAGAATTCTGAAAAAGTATTGCAGTTTCCAAAAAAAATTAATTTTTTATCACCAACATTGATAATTCTAATAATAAATCAGCATATTAGAATGATTTCTGAAGGATCACGTGACACTTTATACTGGAGTAATGGCTGATGGAAATTCAGCTTTGCATCACAGAAATAAATTATATTTTAAAGGATATTAAAATAGAAACCATTATTTTATATTGTAATAACATTTTGCAAGATTGCTGTTTTTTTTTTGATCAAATAAATGCAGCCTTGATGAGCTTAAGAAGGTCCTTTAAAAAACATAAAAAATCGTTCTGATCCCAAACTTTTGAATGGTAGTGTATGTGCAGACAGGTTTATAAAACACATCATAAAGCTGTCTGATGTCCCTCTCTCTGGCTGTCCGCCTGTATGTTTAATAACTGATTAATCAGAGTATGTGGTTAAGATGCTCTGTCACCTGCAGCCTAATGCTCCAAACACATGATGAAACTCTTTGTGTGTGTGTGTGTGTGTGAACAGAATCATGGAGAACTTCTACACACTCTGACGCAGCATGACAGGCGAGTCTCTGAATCTCTCCGTATGAATCAATCCAGAGTCTCAGCTGACCACCTTCACACTGCAGATTAATACAGAATTCTGAAACAGAGTTCCGTTCTATTCGAAACTGAAATGAGAATACCTTTTCTATTCCAATTCAATTCCTCTATAGTTCCATAATAGTTCCAAACGAAGCCACAGCAGAATTAAAACATTTCCGTTCTTCTATATGCATTCAGTTTTGCTTTGAGTTCATATTAATTTAGAGACGCAATATTTATACTTCTAAAAATCCATCTGTCACACCACATTATCACTGAAATTAACTAGTGAAAAGAAACAGCTTGTTGACCATCTAAGCTAGACACAGTAGGTGTTACTGAAAGAACAAATCAGTGAACGATTTTTAAACGAACTGGCTGAAGGAATGATTCAATGACTCACATAGACAGTCTTTTGATTCATTCTTGAATACATTTGTGTTTTTGAACAAATCGTTTGAGTGAACTATTCAGTGACTCATTCATATAGACAGCAACTTCTTTCGTTCCAGTGTTTTTGAATGAATCGTTTGCAGGAATGATTCAACGACTCTCATAAAAAGTAGCTTGTTTCGTTCTTGAATGAATCTGCACTTTTGAACGAGTCGTTTGCGTGAATAATTTTATGATTCAGTCATATAAACAGTCGCTTGTTTTGTTCCTGAATGAATCAGTGTTTTTGAATGAATCGCTTGCATGCAAGATTCAGTGACTCTCATAGATGGATGCTTGTTTCATTCTTGGGATTAATCATTTGCGTGAATGATTCTGGCATTCGCACATATATATGGTCACGAATGAATCAGTGTTTTTGAACAAATCCTGTGTGAATGATTCAGGGACTCTCATAGAAGCTTCATTCCTGGATGAATCAGTGTTTTTAAACGAATCAGTGGTTCCGTGACTCATTCATAAAGAAAATAATTTATTCTAATGCTGTAATGTGCAGAAAGAGTCACTTTTTTATTTATTTATTTATTTATTATAGAATATGGTGGAGCACTGAAAAGAAAGTGTATTGAAAATTAATTAAATATATGTATAATGTAATATATACATATATAATGTAATATAAAATGTTACAAATTTTGTATTCTTCACAATAAGTGAAATAAAGAGCCATTACTAGTCAAGATTAATCATATTATACTAATTTGTTTTGTCACAAAACTTGCTTTAGAGTAATGCAGTTCCTCTGTTGTGTTGAATTTATTAAATTTTATTTAATTAAATTTGTTCTCTTTTGTCAAACATGCAGTAGTGATCACTAAACGGTACACTCTTGCCATCCATACTTACTGTTTAAAGCAACGGGGTGCCAAATATTGCTATTTAATCGTCACAATTTTTGGAGTGAATTATAGTGGGTTCACAAGTATATCTAAATTGCAGGGTGTACCTGAACTTTTCTGTTATATTTCTCTGTCTCTCTGCTGGAGATATGTGACTGCATGTGCGTTCTCTCCCTGCATGTTGATGTTTGCATCTGGCTCTATGGAGAAGACGGTGAATATCTGGAGAACTGGAGATGGAAATGCTGAACCATGTGAGTACACAACGTCCATCTGCACTCTCAGAAAAAAAGGTACAAAAGTTGTCACTGGGGTGGTACCTTTTCAAAAGGTACACTTTTGTGTGCCTTTTGAAAAGTTACCGCCCCAGTGACAACTTTTGTACCTTTTTTTCTGAGAGTGTGCTTCTGTTGAACTATAAACCACATATGAATACCGACACTGCTCTTTGCCCATCTGACCACTAGATCAATATGCAGTGTTTAAACGAATGCTCCTGATTCAACACAAGTGAAGCTTTATCAGCACATTTTGTATTGTTATGATGTTGATTATCACAGAAAAATAATTCCATCCCTCAATTTAACTTGTATTAAACCTGGAACATTTATGTAATTAGGTTTCATCTTTATGAGTGAGTTGTTGACCTTAATTTGTATTATTAAAATATTTTATTATTTTCTAATTGATAAGTGATAATTGATATAAGTGACCCTGGACCACAAAACCAGTTATAAGGGTAAATTTTTTGAAATTGAGATTTATACAACATCTCAAAGATGAATAAATAAGCTTTTCATTGATGTATGGTTTATTATGATATGACAATATTTGGCCGAGATACAACTATTTGAAAATCTGGAATCTGAGGGTGCAAAAAAAAAAATATATATTGAGAAAATCATCTTTAAAGTTGTTCAAATGAAGTTCTTAGCAATGCATATTACTAATCAAAAATGAAGTTTTGATATATTTACAGTAGGAAATTTACAAAATATCTTCATAGAACATGATCTTTACTTAATGATTTTTGGCATAAAAGAAAAATCAATAATTTTGACCCATACAATGTATTTTTGGCTATTGCTACAAATATACCCCAGCGACTTAAGACTGCTTTTGTGCTCCAGGGTCACAAATGTATTATGTTACTGAATATTTTTTTAAATAATTATATTTTATTTAACATTGGAAATATACTTGTAAGAATAAAGAGAGTTTTTTTTTTCTTGTGTGTGTGAGCATGTAGTGACTGTGCTTCTGTGACCCCGGGCATGTTGGGTTGTGGAGTCACACCCATGCTGACAGATGGCACACATTTAGGATGCCATGAAGAATATCATTTTACTAGCAAGAAGAGTTTAGACAGAACAGCTGCCGATCTGTTGTATAATGATGGTTTATGACTTAAAACTATAGTTCATCCCCAAAATTTCTGCCAATATTTATTTATCATGTCATTACAACCCATATCCCATATGTTTTATTAATGTGAAATTTCTGTTGAACAATGTTCTCACTCTTATTTTCCATATAGCAAACGTTCGTGTGACCACAATAAAGCCAGTGTCATATATTTTCACATATTTAATTTTACATAAAAATGTTTTGCGCTAAATGAACAATATAATTCTAATTATTTTCATTAATATGCAGCAGTAAAAATATACATTAATATTTACCGGCACAGGCCTATCTATATTTTACTAAACATTTTAATGTATGAAAAAATGCCACGCAGAGACGTTCACGAACATTTTTGAGTGGTGACGCAAACAAATCAGTTTTGAATCGATTCATTAATACGGCACACTTGAACTGAATCACGGAAATTATTCGAACTCCAAAGCCAAAGTTTAAAGACGCAAATAAAGTATTTCTGAGTGGACACTCATACTTACACGTCGTGAAAGAATCAAGTAACTAGTGTAACAACACTGTCTCAGGAAACTTAATGGCCAGATAAAAGTGTATTAACATAATTGATGTAATTTTATATATGCAGAAAAAATTATCATGAGTAGGCCTAGGCTCTGTGATATTATCGCCAAAATACCTAGTGCGGTTTCTCTCAGTGGGGTTACAGAGATGTCACATATTAAAACAGAAACTGTTTACAATAAAATGACATTAATTTGTGCTGCTGGCGAACTCTTTATTTTCTAGCTGAACCTTTGAAAACGTCAGTCCAAGGTAAGAGCTTCATTAGCATTCACGAATAAAACAAAACAAAGAAAGAAACACATTAGGTCTATTTTTATTAAATCGGAAAACTGAAGGTAAAGCTAAAGGATGAGATACATAGGCCTATGTATCCACTGACCACTGAATTTAACACTGGTGAGGAAACACAGACACAGACAGACCTGTTTCAGACAATGTCCTTCATGTTTTATTATGAGTTCTAGAAAGCTAGAAATCACATTTTTATTAGTTATTTTACAATTATTATTATTAAATGAATTTACCATGCAACATGCTTAAAACCTTTCAGAACACTTTAGCCACCACATAGCAACACGTTAATATTATACTTTCACTCCTGAAGAAAAAACAAACAAACTATTAGATGCCATGGACCCTAAATATGATTATCTTTGAGCGAAAATTTAAAAGGCAGCTATATATTTTCATGTATAAAAACCCAATTTACTGTAGAAAAAATATTATGAATATTTTTATTATTTAGAAAATATGTCATTTCTGTCACATTATTACATTTTTGTTCTATTCTCTATTTAGTATTGTACTGTTAAGATGTATTATGTAAATGTCATTTGTATTATTTATGCAAATCTATTTTTATTATTTGTTTATACAAATTTATACAATTTATTTATATTTTCATTATTTATTTAACAATTTTATTTAGTTTAATTATTTATTTATTTGAAGCTTTTTTTATTACAAATTTTTAATAATTTACACAGTTTTTCTGTAAACTAAATAGTTCAAATCTAATAATTTTTAATATAAATGAAAAATGCATTTCTCTCTCTCTCTCTCTCTCTCTATATATATATATATACACACTACTGTTCAAAAGTTTGGGATCAGTAAGGTTTTTAATGTGTTTTAACCTCTTGAGACCCGGCAAAACTTTTTAGGAAAATTTTTTTATTTTTTCATGTCATTACATTGTTTAGAGCATTAAAAAAATTAAAAAAAAACATTTAAAATGATATTTCATTCATAAGTTATGCTACGTCCTTGGTAGAGGACATTGGGACTCAATTAAAAAAAAAAAAAAAATTATATTTTAAATAAATGCTGTTCTTTTAAACTTTTTATTCATCAAAGAATCCTGAAAAAAATTATCACAGGTTCCAAAAAAATATTAAGCAATTAAGCAATGTTTCCAACATTGATAATAAATCAGAATATTAGAATGATTTCTGAAGATCATGTGACACTGAAGACTGGAGTAATGATGCTGAAAATTCAGCTTTGATCACAGAAATAAATTATATTTTAAAGTATATTAAAATAGAACACCATTATGTTAAATTGCAATAATATTTTACAATATTACTGTTTTTTCTGTATTTTTATCAAATAAATGCAGCCTTGCTAAGCAGATAAGACTTCTTCCAAAAACATGAAAA
>NW_015664989.1:1064485-1072795 GCF_001515625.1 Sinocyclocheilus rhinocerous | reverse complement strand
AAACTTTTGAATGGTAGTGTATATATATGTATATAACATTTTATCTATTATTATTAAATATATATTATAAAATAAACTTTTATACTTTTATATTGACAGTTTAACATTTTTATGCCCTTTATGAAAATCCCACAGTTCTAGTTTTTGTTAATTTTGGGTGGGTTTTTGGTCTCCAACTAAATCAGTTTGAGCAATTGCAAATCACACTGCAAAATGCTGGATTATAATGAGAGCAATGCATGTTAAAGTGGTGTAAAACTCATGCTGATGTTTAACTGATGTGTTCTTTAACAGATGGATTTTCCTATGAAAGAGAGGCGATAGAGAGCTGGATCAGCGCTTCCGATCGCTCCAGCCCGATGACCAACCTGCCTTTACAAACCACGATACTGACCGTCAACAGCAGGAAGAGCAGCCACTGACCGCAGCTTACCAGAGCTGATGACTGCATGTACAGGTGGATACACTCTTAAAAATATCAGCATAAAGCTTCCAAAAGGGTGTTTTCACAGTGATGCCATAGAAGAACCACTTTTGGTTCCCCAAAGAACCTTTCAGTGAAGAGTTCCTAAAAGAAGCAGTTTTTTTCTAAATGTGAAGAACATTTTAATATTCTAAAGAACCTTTAGAGAATGGAAAGATTCTTAAAGGTTCTTTATGGAATCATGAATACCAATAAAGAACCTTTACTTTTAGTAGCATAGATAAATTCGATGCTCAATTCATTCTCATTGACAACATTAAATGTCTAAATTGACACTTTAGTAATCTGAGGATCAGTACAACATCAACAGACTTTCTCCTACTACAACTTCAAGCAGCTGTTCGTTTTGCTTTGTTCATGTTCATCTCTTCACGAGCGAAGTGGCATTACTGTATCTTAGTGCGTACAGCTCTTTCTGTATGACGGGCCTCAATGCCGTTGCTCAGCCGAGGGTAATTTGAGGTGTTCGGGTTCAGGCACTGCAGAAGTCACGCTAATGTCTAAATGCATTTCTACTCAAAATAGCTCATGGACAGAACATTGCTGAGCATTCTGGGAAAAGCTTTTACCAGTTGATTCCACGTTTTTTCATCATATAAAGCAAACAGTATTTGTGCTCAAACACTCATGAATAAAATATATAAGACAGTGCCAACAAATTAACTTTTTGATTTAAAGCTGCTTCTTAAATGCTTAAATGGTTATTTTTAGCGTTATAGTTTTTTTATTTTGACTAGCTAGTGTTCAGCACACATGGAAACTTCAGTCTATGACGTTAATATTGTGTGAGAAATAAAATGTAATATTAAATGTGGGCCTTATAACATATTTGATTTTGGCAGTTTTAATTTCTTATTTCCTGAAATGGAAAATGTATTTTAAATACAGAATGCATAAGAGATCACAACCCATGAGACAGCAATTGCAAAAAACCCTTTTACATTTATAAAAACGACTACATAACATATATTGTATTTATGAAGGCTTTAATACTGAGTTTGGGAAATAAAATGTAATATTTAATGTAATATGCATGTGTCCATGTTCTGAATGTTCTCCAGATCATGACAATTTAGTTTCATTTTCATTTTTTAAATCTTAACTAGCTTGTCCAAATTACAATCTAACACTTAACAGTGATTAATGAAGAAATACTTTTTTCCAGTGGGATTTTTTTTATTTCCCGTAAATGGATCATGGCAGAAATGAATTCATTTTAATACAGAATGCAGTAACAGATCACAACTCGTGAGGCACCAATTGCAGAAAAAAAGAATATATATACACATTTTCAAATATAACATCTGCCCATCTCAAACTTATGATTTTTCATATTTTTTCTCCAGTTCCTTCACAAACTTTAGCATGCGCTCACATCAATATGGCCTCCATAGTTTCGTATTCGTAAAACATTTCTGGTTCATATTTCTTTTAAAAGTAGCTGTGCAAAAATAACTATATAAAATATATTGCTTTGACAGATACCAAGCAGGAGGCGCCGTAAATAAATTAATCTAGACAGGAATAACAAGCAGGAACGAATAGACTTTAACATCGTAGGGCAAATTCAAATATAATGTACAAACATACAAACAGACCAGGTACAATTTTAATAACCGCAAACATCACGTCAACCAAAAATGCATGAAAAACTAGGTACACTTTTTTTTTTTGTAAATAAATGGTCAAATACACCATCTTCACATAAAAGGTGGAAAATACACATTGCAATAATATTTACAGTACATAGTGGAGGGTCTGATCTGGCAACATGAACCCTTTATGCACAGGATCAGTTCTCCATCGGTGTCTCAGATTCAGTGTGACGCAGTGATCGAGCCGCGCTTCAGGCTTTTACGGTCCGCTATGGTCTTTTGACGGGCTTAAAAAATCTGGATGCTGGAGTATTCCAGAAACAAACCCATAAATCAGTTATGACTTAACCAGTTAACAGAAGTTTGAACTTCAGAATATGAATTTCATATATTTCTGAGTGAATATTGTGTTTATGAATGCTCTCTAAATCTTTTTATATATAAAAGCTATATATATACAGTGGGTACGGAAAGTATTCAGACCCCCAACCTGACAGAACTGGAGAGGATTTGCAAGGAGGAATGGCAGAGGATCCCCAAATCCAGGTGTGAATAACTTGTTGCATCTTTCCCAAAAAGACTCATGGCTGTATTAGATCAAATGGGTGCTTCTACTAAATACTGAGCATTTTTCAGTTTTTCTTTTTTAATAAATCTGCAAAGATGTCAACAATTCTGTGTTTTTCTGTCAATATGGGGTGCTGTGTGTACATTAATGAGGAAAAAAAATTAACTTAAATGATTTTAGCAAATGGCTGCAATATAACAAAGAGTGAAAAATTTAAGGGGGTCTGAATACTTTCCGTACCCACTGTATATGGCACTATATTATTACTTTTCATGATCTTTCAAACCTTTTGATCTAATGGCTTGAAATTTTGTCGACAAATATAAATTGTGCCTACATATGAATTTCTTTATAAATCTTACATTTTACTTAAAATGGATGAGTTGAAACTGCATTATTCTACAATATGGAAAATAGAGAGTAAATGTGTCCAAACTTTTTGATTGTATATATTTTATATATTTATACTTTACCATATACATACAACTACCATTCAAAAGTTTGGAGTGCCAAGGATTTTTAAAAATGTTTTTGAAAGAAGTCTCTCCAAAGCTGCATTTAATTGATCAAAAATACGGTAAAAATTGTGAAATATTATTACAATTTAAAACAGCTGTTTTCTACGTGAATATATTGTAAAATGTAATTTATTTCTGTGATCAAAGCTGAATTTTCAGCATCATTACTCCAGTCTTCAGAAATAATTCTAATATGCTGATTTGCTGCTCGAGAAACATTTCTGATTATTATCAGTGTTGAAAACATAAATTTTTTTTTCTTCAGGATCCTATGATGAATAGAAAGCATTTATTTGAAATATAAATCTTTTGTAACATTATAAATGTTTTTACTGTCACTTTTGATCAGTTTAATGCATCCGTTCTGAATAGAAGTATTAATTTCTTTTTGAATGGACAGTAGTGTGTATATGTATGTGTATATAGGGGCTGGAATCATCCTCAGATCGGATGCCTTCATCTGAAGTGTGTTTTCTAGGGTTGTTGCATATAAACGTCCTAAACATTCGACTCTATAAAGGATCTCTTTGGTTTCATTGCCGCTACATGAATGGTGGGGTTTTCTCGAGTTAAGCCGGGCTGTTTGCTCATACTGTCCATGAATGAATGTGCCATAGCCAGAACCGGTTTGCTTTCTTTATGGCAGAACTCTTTAGCATGCAGACTCCCGTTGTGCAGGCCGCCCATGGTGGGACCTTTGAGTGGCTCGTAATAAGCTCCGGACGGTTTGCCGTACACGATCTCACCCGTCAGACCCGCAGAAGCGACGAGTCCTTCAGTGGAGTGACTCTGCCAACCTCGAGACGCCACCGGCTGCTGCTGCTGCTGAAATCGAGCCGTTTTGTCCATGATTCCCATGAACGGACGGGGTTTGTACTCCACAGAGCCGGTCTGGCTGATCTTAGGCTTGTCCGATGCGGTTTTGGTGCGCACGTCTGGGCCTTGCACTTTCCCGCTGTCTGATAAACTGCTGCTGGACGCCAGGCTGCTGGTGGAGCTGGAGACCCTCATACTGGCGTCTTTTTGCAGCTCTTGACTTTGAGCTCCAGAAGTCGCGGAAAGAAGCGTCCCTTCTAGAGACTGAGTTTTGGACGAGTGCACTTGGATGTCTGCATCGTTGTTTGTGGGCAGTAACGGGCTGATGTCGATGCCCGGTCCGGCCTTTAGCACGCTGGATATGTGCCGGCTGGGAATCGGGCTGGACGGAGCATATTGCGATTGGCTCTTTGTGTTTGTCGGTCGTGCGGATCCCACCTGTAAGGATCCCAGATGCTGGTTGGTTTTGACGATCTGCGCCTGTTTGCTGGGCTGCAGGACGAGGCTCTTCTGGTGCTGATGTCGGAGGCTTTGCCTGTGAGGCGGCGAAACCGAGCGGCCGTTTGAAGTCTGGTTTAGCGAGTAGATGTTTTGAGACCAGGCCTCAGAGTCGTCATCCTCCTCCTCCTCGTCATCGATGTGCTCCGTCCTGTCGTCCTCGGCATGCTCCGGGTTGCTCAGGCTCTGGTGTTTGCTCTGCATCTGTTTGCACTCGTCCTCGACGCGGGCCAGCAGACGGCAGATCTCACGGTTGTTGGGGCAGAGCTTCGAGGCCTCGTGCAGGTCGGCTAACGCTGCGGTGAACTGCCTGAGAGCAGAGCGTTCAGAAAGAGATGGAGAGAAAATCGTAAGAATAATTGAGACTGGAAACGCAAATAATTGTTTTTGTTAGAGTGACACGAAAATGAACCAATCATTCAAATCAAAACACTAGTGACAAGTTTTGTAAAATTATTTTATAGTTATTTCTCTATTATTATTAGCAACTAGCAAAAAAAATTATACAACATTTAGATAAAATATTTCACCCTCTCGCTCCAGCCAGGGTCTTGTATTGGCTGAATTATATTTCTAATGTTATATAATATATATAATTTTAATAAAAGTTAAAATTTATCATTAATAATTATAATTAACATTTTAAACAACTTCTCACTCCATTCATCATCTTGTATGGCTGAATTATATTTAGAATTATATTTAAATAATACACATAAATATAAAACAATTTTTATGTATATATATATATATATATATAAAATAAAACATTCAAAATATTTATCATTTTAATTACACAAATGATATGAATGAATTCATTTAAATTAAACATTAAAACATAAAATTAAACATTCAATTTATAAGTTATAATTGTAATCAACATTAATCAACAATCACTCACTCCACCATTTTAAATGGGTGGAGTGAGTGAATTAAAAATTTTTTAAATAATCTTTTATAGATTAGAATTTTTAATTATAATCAACATTTAGCACTGTAAGAAAAACAATATTTTTCAATTTTGTAATTTAATGCAATTCTGACTTGACCAGAACAGACTTTGCATCTAAAGTGCACCAGTGATGCCTTAAAATGTTGCCTAAGTAGGCAGCTCACTAGGTTTGGAGCAGATGAAGATGCATCATGGTCTCACCTGCTGCTGCGTTTGGCTCTTGCTCTAGCGTAGTATGCCTCGTACGATTTGGGTTTGAGCTCCAAAGCCTTGGTTGCAAACTCCTCCGCCAATCCAAAGTCCTGTCAGAGAGAGTGAGGTGAACGTCAGGTACCAAAACTCAGAACAACCAAACTAAGAGAGAAGCAATCATCCACTCAGCCAGAGCTGCAGGATTCAGACTCCCACCGCAGCACGGCTGAATAGCTGTAAATTGGTCCAAATAATAGGTGATTTAATTAATGAACTCTTCAGCTGTTGTTCATTGTGTCATCAGTCAAAGGTGCAGACTGGAAATTGGCTCCGTATTGTGTCGGGAGACCTTTTGGAGCCGGGCTATTACTTCTGAATAGACCTTCAAATCAATTCAAGCCCTCGGAGTAATTAGCATCTTTCTGGTCTTGCAGTGTCTGACATTTTGAGCAGAGAAAAACCTCAATCTGATTGATCCAGATCAGCAGAACCAGCAGGGGCGAACTCTAGACCTTGGCTAAAATTACATATAAACATTATATAATATATATCATAAATTTTACAATTAGGGATGTCAAGAATTTATAGAGTCGATCATCATTTAAATAGGGATAAATTAACTTAGCATCAATAATAACAAATGAAATAAAATTTGATGTGCAAATTTGTAAATAAAATAATGTGATTATTGTAAAATGTATTAAAAGAGAAAAAATGACATGTGCAGTGTTGTTGACTAAAATGTAAATAAATCAGAAATAAAATAGATTATAAAATATAAAATACACAGCTATGGACAAAATTAAGTGACCACTTGAAAATGCTCAGTTTTTCTGGATTTACTAGGTATGGATTTGAGTAAAATGTTAATATTTGTTTTATTCTGTAAAGGTCTGATAACACATCTTCCAAATTTCAAATAAAAATATTGTCATTAAGAGCTTTTTTTGTTGTTGCAGAAAATGACAATTGGTCAAAATAACAAATATTTTTTATTTGTTGTGATTGAAAATCAGTGTTATTCCACCAAATATTGATTTCTTAACTCTTCTTAAGTTAAAGCATTGGTATCGAGTTGTCTAAAAATCAATATGAATATGTCTGAAAACATGGCATTTTGTTTGTTATTTTGACCATTTATTTTGTCTAAATGATAAGATTTTGTATTTAAAATTTGGACGAAATGTTACAAAAATTACATATTACATATGTTAGGATAAATTATATTTATATTGATAAATGACATGAAAAACTAACTGAAATGAAATTAAGCTGATTTACAAAAAAATTACTAAATCTAAAACTGAAATAAAATAAATAGAAATATTAAAAACAAACAAAAGAAACCTAATAATAACAAAAATTGTACTAAAAAGATGTAAATAAAAACTGAAAATGTAAAAGTAAAAGCTAATTCAGAATATGAATAAATACTTTAATAGTGTATAAATAATACTAAAATAACACTGCCAGTCTGTTGTATTTTAAAACTATCGTGTGGGTTGTAAAACATTTTTTGATGAACGATGTTTGAAAACCTCGATTCAATAGGTGAATTCAAAATCTGAACATTATATATGTCTAGCTCCTGATGAATTTATATGAAAGCATGTCCACAGAAAGTTATAAAAATCGTCTGACTGTACAGAAGAGGCAGAAGTAAATGAGAGCACATTTCTAATGCTTCCGGTGTCTTACGTTGGTTTTCCGGCGGCAGCGGGAGAGATTGAGGTACAAAGACACACGCAGCTCCTTAAAGGCCTTGAGTTCATCACCGAATCCCTCTCTGGGAAACTTCCTCAATGCGTACTGATACCGCTGAGCTGCTTCCTTCATCTTCCCCCTCTGAGAGAGAGAGAGAAACGCAGCTCATCAATCACAGACCATCCTGACACAAGCGTCTGCTCTGATAACAATCACTCAATAGCTCATTATTTCCAATCCCGTTTCTCCTGGAAAGTAAACTCAGTGCTTTGATAAGGCGTGTGGAGGTTCCCATTTTTATTTTAATAAGTGTTCAGACGTTAATATCACATATCAAAACTCATCTCTGGAATACTTTATTATTAGTGAGTCTCAACATTGAGCTCTCTCTCTCTATATATATATATATACATATACACACACACACACACAATTTATTTTATTAATTTAATTTTTATAATCAACATTTTATAATAAATTTTCTTGCTTCAATCACCCTCTTGGATGGGTCTTGTATTTAATAAATGTTCAATAATTCAATATATTATAAATGTATATTATTACATTTTATTATTATAATTTATAATTATAATCAACATTTCTCTTGCTCCACCCTCTTGGATGGGTCTTGTTTTGAATAAATTATATTTATAATTATATAATCATTATATATTATCTTGTATTGAATAAATTATATGATCTTGTATTTAATACAGATTTAAAAACAATACAACTACACCATAAAAATGTATAAAGTAAAACAAATGTTACAGATTAAAGTGCAAAACATATATACTTTTATTAATAATAATAATAATAATGATACAATTATATTATAAAATTAATTAAAAAATATTATATTATGAAATATTTTATAAAATATTATGTATAATTATAATCAACAATCCACCCCCACCACGTTAATCATTCCCATTTTTATTTGAATAGGAATTCAGTCATTAATATCGCATATACTTATATAC
>NW_015664989.1:1059137-1064418 GCF_001515625.1 Sinocyclocheilus rhinocerous | reverse complement strand
CCACGTTAATCATTCCCATTTTTATTTGAATAGGAATTCAGTCATTAATATCGCATATCAAAACTTCTATACTCTTGAAGAATCTCGACCTTGAGGTGTTTAGTGTCTTCATGTAATTACACTAAACTTGAATCTGTCCTGACCTTATACAGCAGGTTGCCTTCCTCCATGAGCTTCTGCAGGAGGATGATGAGGATGTCGGGTTTGGAGGTCGCCATCGCCCAGGCTGCGTTACCTTGGATACAGAGAGAGAGAGAGAGAGAGAGAGAGACAGACAGAAAGAGAGAGAGAGAGGTGGAGCGTTACATCAAACTGATCCTTAAAACACAGCAGAGCAGAAGTATGGAATTGGCGTGAAATAGAGTTACCTAAAGAGTGTACCTGTTCGATCATAAGGTGACGTTTTGTAGCCTGATGAGGGTTTTAGTGAAAGCAGTTAAAAGAGAGAAGAATGAAAAACAGAGCAGAAAGAGACATGCAAAGAGAAAATACAGCATCACACATCCACAGCAGTCACACAGCAGCCTTCAGACCTCACACGTGTTTCACTTTTACACCGACACCGAGCTGCTGGAACCACTCTGCTTGTTTCCACTGAAGAAATTAAAGTTCTGGACCCCAAAAACTGGCTCATTTTTAATACATTTTCATCTTTTCATTAACTCATGATGAGCCTCCTGCAGTTCCCTCGTGAGCCTTAGATTGGGAAACCCTGAGACTGATCTAGCTTTGTCACACTGAGTTGTTTGTGTTTGGTAAAATTAAAATAATTCAAAAATTAAATCAAATGTAAACTAAAGATCTTTTTTATAATTTTTTTTACCTGCATGTTATTTTTGCATCAATATTTATTTTTGTCTTTTGTCATTTTTATTATTATTTTTTAAAATATATCTATAGTTTAAATAAATTTTTATTTCAACTTTAGTTGTTTTAAGACAAGAAGTTAAACTAAATGAGAAATCTTGCAACTATGTCAAAGAGGTTCAGCAGGCAAAAAAGTCTGAAAATCCCTGATGTAAATAAATCTGAGGCACACTTTTTTTTTTGCTATGCCGGAAACTACTTCAGCCACTTTATTTTCCATTTAAATTTTGATTATTATGATTGGCTGATTATGCATTTTAGTTGATATATGTGAAGTGTAGTTTCTGTGTCATCAGTAAGACTGAAATAAAATGCATAAATAATGACTTTTTAAACACAAATCACCTTTAAATAAAGTCTGAGCGTTTCATCAAAGCCAACTTGTCAAAAAATGCAGAATTATATTACTTTGGATGTTATAAGTTCTGAAAACAAGGAGTACGATTCATAAAGACCACGACACTATGACACTTTGTGGGCAGATGATGAGTTAAATCAGCTCAAGTCAGTGGAAACAGCCAGTTCTGAGAAAGGCTGAGCACCAGCAAAAACACACACACACACACACACACATAGGTTTTTATGGTTTAGGGGGACTCTCCATAGGCGTAATGGTTTTAATACTGTACAAACTGTATTTTCTATCGCCCTACACCAACCCTACCCCTAAAGCTACCCCTCACAGGAAACATTGTGCATTTTTAGATTTTCAAAAAAACACCATTTAGTATGTTTTTTAAGTCTTTTGAATTACGGGGACACAGGAAGTGTCCTCATAAACCAACCTTCACATTGTAATACCCATGTCATTATACAAATTTGTGTCCTCATAAACCACATAAACACACACACACACACACACAAGCAGCAGGGTCTGTAATGTAAGAGCTTCAGGAGGAAAGATGTGATTGGCTAATAAATATCACATGCTCATGTTACTGATGACCAATGGTCTATTTCAGTGAATCAATTCAAAACTCTTGATTCTTTTCACTGTATTTTACTTCTTGCATTAAAACATTTTGAAACTACAATAACTATTCAGTCCACATGTTGTCTCCTCTGACTGAAAACCCCATCATGCTTCACATTTCACAGCAAATACATGCATATTGATAATATCAAAAGGCATGATTTTCATCCATAGGATCCAGTGGAAGCGCAGATGCTGGTCTCACCTAGTTTGGCTCCTTTCTTCAGTAAGGTCAGCACCACTGAGGTGTTTCTGCAGCCGATGGCGCGATCGAGCGGCCTCATGCCACTGTAGTCCACATGCTCGATCACGGCCCCTTTCTCAACCAGATAATGAACCTGCAAACACACACCTCAAATCATCAGTGTGAATCTGTGACCGGGAATCTGAACTAGAATGACAGCAAGAGGAATTTCCTAAATTTTATGGCAAAATACACTACTGTTCAAAAGTTTGGGGTCAGTTTTTTTTTTTTAAGATGATGCATTAAATTAATCAAAAGTGACAGTAATGACATTTAATATATTTAAAAACATTTCTATTTCAAATAAATGCTGTTCTTTTGAGCTTTCTATTCATCAAAGAATTTTGAAAAATAAAATGTTTCATGTTTTCCACAAAAATATGAAGCAGCACAACTGTTTTCAACATTGATAATAATCAGCAATGTTTCTTGAGCAGCAAATCAGCATATTAGAATGATTTCCGAAGGATCATGTGACACTGAAGACTGGAGTAATGATGCTGAAAATTTAGCTTTGATCACAGCAATAAATTACATTTTAACATATATTCACATAGAAAATGGCTATTTGAATTTGTAATAATATTTCACAATTTTTACTGTATTTTTGGTCAAATAATTGCAGCCTTGATGAGCAGAAGAGACTTCTATCAAAAACATTAAAAAAAAAACTTTCAGACCTCAAACCTCTCATTGGTAGTGAAAAAATTATTACATCATTCATTTTGACTAATTATGCCTTTATTTATTGCCTTTCCTGATTTGTTACGTTTCATGCAATCAGTTCCTCAATTGATTAGACAAATTAGATGTTCAACAAAGTCAAAAAAAAAAATTATAATATCCATCAAAACAGATGATAATTTTGCCAATGTCCATAACATAACTTACCTTAAACTCATATTATGATTTTGCATCCATTTATTAACTCAATCCAAATGCATCAAGCTACAGCGGCAAAAACTTGCCAAAAAAACCCTTGATCTCTCTCATGATCCAATGCACCAGTCCTGTGACTTCACACACCGTATCTACATCAGAAAGAGTCCTGCTGACCTCCATGAGCCTCGATCACGGCTCTACAAAATGTTCTTCACTTACGATGTCTGCGTCTCCGTAGAAAGCAGCCAGGTCCAGCGGAGTGCGTCCATTCTTGTCCGAGTGGTCGATAACTGCACCCTTCTCCACCAAAAACTGAACAACGTTCTTGTGTCCTTTTAAACACGCCCAGCTGAGCGGAGTTAACCCTTCCTTATCCACCGACCCTAAAGAGCCACCTGGGAAAAGCAGAGGAAGTTCGTTTGAACTCTTGCTGGAAACCTGCCACTTTTTTGCTGCTCTACTTTGTTGCATTATAAATGCCAACAACTGCAAAAGATTATGCTGATAAATAAAGTGCATTTGCGCACGTCCCTCACCTATAATAATCAGCAATGTTTCTTGAGCAGCAAATCAGAATATTAGAATGATTTCCGAAGGATCATGTGACACTGAAGACTGGAGTAATGATGCTGAAAATTTAGCTTTGATCACAGAAATAAATTACATTTTAACATATATTCACATAGAAAATGGCTATTTGAATTTGTAATAATATTTCACAATTTTTACTGTATTTTTGGTCAAATAATTGCAGCCTTGATGAGCAGAAGAGACTTCTATCAAAAACATTAAAAAAAAAACTTTCAGACCTCAAACCTCTCATTGGTAGTGAAAAAATTATTACATCATTCATTTTGACTAATTATGCCTTTATTTATTGCCTTTCCTGATTTGTTACGTTTCATGCAATCAGTTCCTCAATTGATTAGACAAATTAGATGTTCAACAAAGTCAAAAAAAAAAATTATAATATCCATCAAAACAGATGATAATTTTGCCAATGTCCATAACATAACTTACCTTAAACTCATATTATGATTTTGCATCCATTTATTAACTCAATCCAAATGCATCAAGCTACAGCGGCAAAAACTTGCCAAAAAAACCCCTTGATCTCTCTCATGATCCAATGCACCAGTCCTGTGACTTCACACACCGTATCTACATGAGAAAGAGTCCTGCTGACCTCCATGAGCCTCGATCACGGCTCTACAAAATGTTCTTCACTTACGATGTCTGCGTCTCCGTAGAAAGCAGCCAGGTCCAGCGGAGTGCGTCCATTCTTGTCCGAGTGGTCGATAACTGCACCCTTCTCCACCAAAAACTGAACAACGTTCTTGTGTCCTTTTAAACACGCCCAGCTGAGCGGAGTTAACCCTTCCTTATCCAGCGACGCTAAAGAGCCACCTGGGAAAAGCAGAGGAAGTTCGTTTGAACTCTTGCTGGAAACCTGCCACTTTTTTGCTGCTCTACTTTGTTGCATTATAAATGCCAACAACTGCAAAAGATTATGCTGATAAATAAAGTGCATTTGCGCACGTCCCTCACCTTTAGACAACAGGAAGTCGGCCGTGCTGAGATGCCCCTCACATGCGGCCACCATCAGCAGCGTTCGGCCCTGTTTGTCGCTTACATTCACATCTGCCCCATGCTGCAGCAGCAGATCTGCAATCTGAAAGAGAGGCGTTCCTTCATTAAACATCTTTTCTGAAGAGGAAGTACTGCTGTTTGTGTTGTTCGGGTGTTTTGCAGGGTCTCACCTGCCAGTGTCCCTGTCGGACTGCGCAGAACAGGGCACATGCTCCTCTCCTGTTCACCTGCTGAACCTGCGCCCCCCGCTCCAACAGGAAGCTGCACACCTCCATCTTCCCCCGTCCTGCGGCCGCAGTCAGAGCTAAGACAATAAAGAGAAATGCAAACATGCATTATGAGTTTCAATTGAATGTCACAAACTATTTAAAATAAATAATAAAAAGAGGCACATATAATGCATGTTATAGTTTTTGGGGGAAATTCTGCAAGAGCTTTGCAGGTGTGATATCACAAAAAATGTAAATGCACCCAAGTGTGCTTTATTTTGAAAATATTTCATGAAAGCATATAGAGGAAAATGAATTATTTATTGCTATAGGAAAAATAAAGTAATAATATAAAATAATAAATCAATCAATAATAAAATAATCAATTAATTAATAATAATTTAATTTATTTTTATTAATTAGTAATAATAAAATTATATAATAAAAAACATTAAATAATATTTATTGATTATAAATAAAAATGTGTATATATATATATATATATATTAATAAAAT
>NW_015664989.1:1050466-1059009 GCF_001515625.1 Sinocyclocheilus rhinocerous | reverse complement strand
AATAATATTTATTAACTATAAATATAATATTATAAATAAAATTCTAATTGACATATTTAATAAAAATATATACATTTAATCTAAATATTCAATTAAAATGTTTATAAATAATAAGAATTATAAAATACAAATAACATGAAATAATAAAAAAAAAAACTGCTCCGAGTAGAATCTCATAATTAAACAGCATAATTTTATTTAGTTTATGATTTACAAGCGACATGGCAACTTGATGCGTTAATATGCAATGTGCATCATAAGAGTGTGTTAATCTAAGTTTTATATTTCATCCAATCAGAATTCAGCACTTGAACTATCAGTTTTATAATCCAAAATTTTCATATAGTATTACAAAGTAATAATTACACTAATAATATTATAAGAATAGTAAAAGCTTTGAAAATTCCAGCCACAAAATCTGATTGGATCCCTTATGGATCATTAATTAGAGTGGAATCTGTCTGCCGTCATAACAGACGGACTGTGCTCTGGCCAGAACATTCATGTCGGGTCTGATGGGGTCGTCTAGGACACCAGGACAGATGGTCACATGACTAACAGCTCTCTGCAGTCTGAGCAAGATTAAAGGATCGGGACGCTACACATCCACACAGCCGGAGCCACAGCATCCATTTGGAGAAGATGCCTGAGCCATTAGAGGAACGTCTTCAAGAAGCTCAACATCCATCTGGACCCAAGAGCACTGATTTATGTCACTTACACAAGAGAGTGACACAGAAACATGGAGAAAGAACGCATCCCAAACTAATCAAAAACACGTTTTTAAGGGGTTTTAGTGTTTCCAGATGTGTTACTCTCACGGTTTTCACACTGATCTCACAGAGCTGAAGGCAAATCATTTCATCCGTGTTTTCTGGCTGGGGTGTTTTGGTCATTTTTAACTCCTGCAGACCTGTGAGCTCATACACTCGCTTGTTTGCTGCTCGAGAAACAAACAGAACAGAAAGGAGCACGGACGGCCGCTTTTTATAGCCATCTGAGTCTGTGCATGCCCACAAACCCCACAACAAACAACAGTGATCATTCACAGCTCAAGAACATGTCTAGATCACTTTTGACTTCAAAAATAAGAAAAAACAACAACATATTTGATTTTGTAACCCTTTTGTAAATTATAACCCTTGTGCTGTGCTGAAAATCCTTTACCAAATTTGCTGTTCCCAGTCAAAAATGACTGGCATTTTAAAAATTGCATTATACTATAATATTACAAATATTCTTGGATGCAATCTTTTTATCAACTTGTTTTCTTTCAATTAGCACATGTTTTGTTCTTATTGGAACCGATTGACCGTAGACCTCATTGATATGAGATTATGCACCTCAGTTTCTGAGTGAAAAAATCCAAAATTATCCACACATTTTTTTGCATTATTATTGATTAATATTGGAAATGTTCACTCAAAAACTGAGGTGAATGAGCTCAGAGCAATGAGGCCTTCGATCAGTCAATGCCAAAAAGAAATACAAAACCTGTGCTAAACAAAAGAAAACGAGCTGACAAAAAGATTAAATCCAAGATTTGGTAATAATAATTAGGGGTGCGCGATATTGACAAAAAATTATATCTCGATATTTTCTGGGATTTTATCGATAGATAGATAATTTTATTTGTCCTCAGAGAGGAAAGTCATTTTCACAGAAGGTGCGTATACAACACAAGGACAAGTACCCATTATGTACAAACTTGTCACAATACATTCACGAACAACAACAAAAATTACGATTAAAGATTACGATAATTAGATGATATTTTGCTGAGTGTGTTATTGTACTGACATCTTAAGGACTACCGTGGACAGCTGACTCCTAATGTTTTTGATATTCTTCATATTCTGTGTGGTGATGATCAGTTCACAGTAGTGACAGAGATGAATCTTTTCCAATAATTTTAAATTGATTTTTACCTTTTATGGGCATTGTTACCTTTATAAAGCCATTTTTTCTAAAAGTATGCATCATCTTTAACAAAATTCATCTTTGCAATGCAGAGGAAACACAGAAGCTGCATCTGAAGTGGCATTTAGATGTGTTTCCACACTGTTTAATTCAGCTCAGAGGGACATGCAATGATTTAACCTGCAGTTACAAATGCATAAATAATGTTTTGATAATTTAAACATAAAACGTTGAAAACTGATATTTGCGAGTATTTTAAAAAAAAAATTTTTTTTTTTACTTTTCATGTAATATTAATTAACTATATGAAATGATATAAATGTATACATTTTCTGCCCCCATATCTTGAATTCTAACCTACTAGACTTCATCACGTAATGTAAGCGTGCACTCTGTAGGTGTGTTTTGTTTGGTTTTTGCATATACTCGATAAAATCAAATCGCACATCGTTAAAACAACAATTATGATATTATCGTAGATATGTCTTTTTCTATCAATTCTTCAATAGGTAGATCTTGTCTTTCATAAAGGCCGAGGTCAGGGATCTTGGGCCTAAAAAGGTTGGTGACCACTGTCGTAGATGATATATATATCGCACACCACTAGTAATAATATAGTGTAAACAGAAATTTAAGCAATAATTTTTTTGCATGGTCATTTTTGACTGTAAACAGCACAAGTATAACAAGATGGGGGACAACATTTTTTTTGGGAAGTTGTTATACCCTGTGTGAACAAAGTCAGTAAGTTTTAGTTCAATGTGAAAACATTAATAGGAAAAATAAAATCCTCTCCGGGCCAAACGACTGGAGCACAATATGAAGGTTAAGGAAAATCAAGCCTATTTTCAGGATCATAATGCAATTATATACTGTGACGTTATTTTCATTATAATTAAGCACACCACTTCCCATATTCTCATTATCGTAATGTATATATTAAAGGGGTCGTATGATGCAATTTCAAGTTTTCCTTTCTCTTTGGTGTTACAAGCTGTTCGTGCATAGATAAGATCCTTAAAGTTGCAAAGACTAAAGTCTCAAACCCAAAGAGATATTCTTTATAAAAGTTAAGACTCGTCCACACCCTCGTAAAACGCCTCGTTTAAACACTCCCCCACTTGTCTACGTCACTGTGTGGGAAGATTTGCATAACGCCCCCCAAATGTTCACGCAAAGAAAGGTCAAGGTCATCTTTATTTATATAGCACCTTTAAACAACATGAATGCTGACCAAGGTGCTTCACAGTAACACAATACAATTATAAAAATACAATTTAAAGTTAAAATTTAAATCAACAGCTTAACCCATAAAACCAAATAAAAATCAGGAATAAGAATTGAACTCACTAAGATCAACATATCCAACAAATTATAAATAGGCCTGCGAGAAGAGATACGTTTCAATGATGATTTAAATGCAGATAAAGAAGATGATAACCTAACAGACTGAGGTAACGAATTCCACAGCTTAGGGGCTAATACAGAAAAGGCTCTGTCACCTTTAGATTTCAAACGAGATAATGGGACGGTTAATAGATTATCAGAGGATGATCTAAGAGATCTCCGGGGTCAGTATGGACAAATAAGGTCTGAGATGTAGACTGGATAAGCCTTGTTGAAATGAAGGCATGAATAACTGTCTCTAGATCACTAAAATATAAAAGAGATTTCAGTTTACGTAAACCCCTAAGCTGGAAAAAAATAGCTCTAACAACAGAGTTTATTTGCTTGTCTAATTTTAACTCTGAATCAAAAACAACACCCAGATTCTTTACATGAGTACGGATATGTGCTTGCAAGGATCCTAAACTAGAGGAACTGCCGTCAACCAAATGGGGGGAGCCAAATAGAATGACTTCAGTCTTCTTTTCATTTAACAGAAGAAAATTGTCACCCATCCAGCTTTTAATGTCGTTTACACAAGCAAGCAAGTCGGATAAGGACTTTGACCCAGGTTTAATTGACATATACAACTGGGTATCATCCGCATAAATGTGATATGGGACCTTGTGAGACTCAAAAAATGTAACGAAGAGGGAGCATATATAAAGCAAACAAAATCGGGCCCAAGATGGAGCCCTGCAGTGTTAATTTTGACAGGCATTTTTGATGTAGAGTCTTTCATAGTTTTAGTCGATGAAGTTATTGCATTTTTGTCAACTTTTAGTCATTACTTTTAGTCAAACTGCAGTTACCAACATTTATTTTGGTAGCTATTTTACATGTAGTCTTCAAACAAAAATAGTCATTAATTCTTCTTTCTTTAGAGCAAATCAATTAAGCTTATGAGAAATTTGAATCAAGGATTGAATTTGGAAAAACTTGAATAAATGATGACAATTTTAATTTTTGGGTGAACTATCCCTTTAACAGTAGTGAAAAGGGAGCAACTTATAAAAATTATAGTTGTTCATATATAATATATATATAATTTATAATTTTTGAAAAAGAAGCAGAATAAGACAAATATGAAATAGATACAGTAGGTTTACTTAACATAATTATTTAACATATTTTGTTGTTTAACATTAATGGCACTAGCACGGGTAGTTACTTAATTAGGAATGCTGTCCCTTTAAGACAGAAGGCATGCATGTAATACTGACACACGTTCAGTTTTCACCCACCTGTTTACGTTCACTTAATCCATAACCGACTGTATTTACGTGAGATACTCTACACGATAGACATTTGGACTGCTGTGTGTGTATTTGAGCACTGAGAACTGATCGCGCGCTGTATATGAGAACTGAAGAAGTGGAGCGTGCGCGAGAGAGAGCACTTCTATCAGCACAATTCTGTCTATCCTGCCTTCACTAACTTTAAGTTAATCGACAACGAATTGTGACTCCTGGGAAAAATGGGACGTCTGGTCACCTTATCCCTACCCCTTCGGGTGCTGAGGCCATTGTTTCAGATTGCTAGTTCGCGTTTTGGTGGCCTATCCATCCGCTGCGGCTGCCATACTGAGACTAGACAGGCAAACGCCCCTTATCCGATTGCAATCCAATGACAGGGACGCACATTTTGAAGGACAAGACAGTAGCCTATAGGATGTATTTTGAATGTCCGGTTGTCCTCAAATAACATTATAGTTCCGTCTCGTCTCGTTAACGAAGACGCGGCATACATTTCGTCATAGTTTTTATCATCAGATATTAGTTTTAGCTCTTCAACGTCTCGTCTTAATCACAGAAAAAATGTCCGATAACGAATATTTTTCGACGTCGTCTTAATTGACGAAATTAACACTGGAGCCCTGCGGCACCCCACCAGTAACAGAGGCAGGTGATTAATGAGACTGACCTATCTCCACAGAGAAACTCCTTGCAGTAAAATATGATTCAAACCAATCTAAGGCCCTATCTCCACAGAGAAACTCCTTGCAGTAAAATATGATTCAAACCAATCTACGGCCGAATCACAAATACCAACCTCAGTTTTTAACCTGTTTAAAAGAATACAGTGATCTACTGTATCGAACGCCGCACTTAAATCCAACAGTACCAAAACTGCACAATTTCCACAATCCAAAAATAATAACAAGTCGTTTACCACTCTTAACAAGGCCGATTCAGTGCTATGCTTAGATCTAAAACCAGACTGAAAAGGATCCAATATATTATTTTCAATTAAGTAAGGTGATAACTGATTTAAAACCTTTCTCCAATTGCTTTCTCCAATTGCTTTCTCCAATACTTTTGATAAGAATGGCAATTTTTAAATAGGTCTTTAGTTATTAAAATCAGCAGGATCCAGAATTGCTTTCTTTAGCAGCGGATGAACCACTGCATGTTTAAAACAGGATGGAACTGAACTTGTCTGTAAGGAATTGTTGATAACGGAAATAATATTAGGTGCAATTGCATCTAACTCTTCCTTTAGTAGAGTAGTTGGTATAACGTCAAGAGAGCAATGGTCGATCTTAAACTGGACACTATGTTCAACAACTCAGATTGCGAGATAGGATGGAAATGTGAAAATTTAGCAGGACTCGAAGGTAAATACCAGACCTTCTGAGATGGGTTCACGACAATCTGAGATTTAATGCAATCAATTTTGTTTATGAAGAAGCTGCAAAACTTCTCACACAACTCTGGGCTATGACCAACACCAATCCCAGAAGGAGGATTTAATACAGAATTAATGGTAGAAAACAAAAGCTTTGGACAATGGTCTGCATGCTTAATAAACAAACTCCAGCTGGTCCAAAATGCAGCAGCTACAGTTCTTACTAGAACCATGAAGTATGACCATATTAGCCCGGTTCCCTTTTGATACTACACTCGTACTGCATCTTGCTAGAAAGGCTAAAAGCCTTTTATTCTCCTGAACTGAAGCCTTTTCGTTCTGCACGCTTAATAAACAAACTCCAGCTGGTCCAAAATGCAGCAGCTACAGTTCTTACTAGAACCATGAAGTATGACCATATTAGCCCGGTTCCCTTTTGATACTACACTCGTACTGCATCTTGCTAGAAAGGCTAAAAGCCTTTTATTCTCCTGAACTGAAGCCTTTTCATTCGGCCATTGGTTCGTGCAGTGTATTAAAAAACGAACCAATGGCTAGGCCTTAGAACACTAATATATTGCCTATGTACCAACATATAATATACACGCTCGTTTCGATCATCAGAAGGCGAATTCATAGATACTAAACATGGTAGAGTTACATATAGGTAAGATGACAGGAACGAGTGGTTCCATCATAAGCCTGCATAAAACAGTATACAATATACAAGGACAGTAACAACATACACAATGACCTGAAGGATATGTGTGTTCATTCAAAGAAAGGTTTTCCTATGAATTAATTAGAGAAGAGTCCATTTCTACTGTGCATTGTGTCTCTTCCTATGGAAAAGGTAGTGATTTTCTCTACCCGCATTCCTTTGGGCCATAACACCAGTGATATCAGCATTGGTTGCCATGGTGACCAGGGGCCTGGTGTTGTTCGCAGACATCCTGGCACCCAGTATGTTTATTGGGTGAGGGGTCTGTGACTATTTGTTAATCTAATGAATAATTGATTTGTTAAATCTAATGAAAAACGGTGTGTCTGATTGGTCCAAACGCTACACTGATCCTGAAAGCCTGCTCGCCGTTGACACGTCCCCCACACAGAGACTGCTCGCTCATTGAGACGTAACTCTCAGTGAGACTCGCCCTTCTCCACTTGCGGACCGCCTTCACTGAAGGCAGCCCCACTCTCCCGTTTCTCCTCTCTTAGCGAGTCTCGGAGAGGGAAACAGCGGAGTCAGGGAATAAGCAACCGGGTTGACTGATCTTATGCCGGCACTGTGCCCGCATGCTCTCTCTCCCCGTTGCACTCGGATCCACCGCAGAAGGGCAGTGAGCTACGCGCTTACTGAGACAGAATGCTCATTCAGAGCATGAGTCTCGCTCTTCTCCTCTCGCGGACCACCTTTCACTGAAGGCAGCCCCGCTCTCCCGTTTCTCCTCTCTCAGCAAGCCTCGGAGAGAGAAACGACGAAGCCTGGGAACTAAGCAACCAGGTCTGAGCGATCTCACGCCGACACAGAGCCTGCGTGCTCGCTCTCCCTGCTGCGCTTCGAATCCGTGTCTTGCAAGTAAGGATCAGTGTCCCTCTTTACATCGAGCGGCTCTATCCTCCTAAGTAGATCGGAGCAGATGCTGCAACTGGCAGCTTCGAATTGTGTGTGTCACTATAACTGCGCTCACAGACACGGGCTGCTGTTACCACGAAAGCAGTCTGCCCCTGTTCGTTCGCGGAAGGCGGCCCCGCCTCCCCGCTCTCATGTTTCTCTCCTCCCAGTTACCTCGGAGGAAGCAACGGCGAGCTCGTGGGTTGAGCGATCAGGCAGAGCAATTTCATGCTGACACACATCAGGCGTGCTTAATCTGCCAGTGTGTGTTACACGTGATAATCAGTGCTTCTCGTTCAGGAGCAGCTTAATCCTCCTGGGCAGATCAAAAACGCTGGCAGCTTCGCATGTGTGTGTGCGTCGCTGAGCCCCACCTCCACCACTTGTGTTTCTCTCCTCCCAGTTACTCAGCGGTGGAAATTACGAACTTGCGGGTATGAACGATCAGGTTTGAGTGATTTAATCCCGGCAAAGCCCCCTCATGCATCACTCTCCACGCAGCTCTTTGATCTGCCAGTGTGTTTACACGTGGGGATCGGCGTCCCTCATTGTCGAGCAGCTCAATCCTCCTGGGCGGTTTGGAGCAGAACGCTGTCACCAATGATTCAATATTGCTGACAGCTTTGCATTTGAACACACCTCACGCCTGGGCCACGCTGCTGAGACAGACCACTCTTACAACGAGAGCTCATATCTCGCTCTGCTTTGCTCGCGGCTCGATTTCTTCAATGAAGACGGCCCCGCCCCTCCCCTCATCCGCTACGAGCGGATTTGAGAAAATGCGTGTAGCATTTTTGATCTGCCAGAGTGTTTACGCATAAAAATCATCAAAACTCCTCTTCTAATGAGTGGTTTGATCTTTTTAGGTGGATTAAAAGAGAATGCTGTCACTAATGATTATTATCACTGACAGCTTCAAATTGAACGCGTCTGGGCCACACCCATGCTGAGGCTGCATGCACGGGGGCTGACTGCTCTGCTATGAGAGCAAGTC
>NW_015664989.1:1050170-1050456 GCF_001515625.1 Sinocyclocheilus rhinocerous | reverse complement strand
AGTCAGGCTTCCACAGCCGCTACTTCCTTGTCCCCAAAAAGGATGATGGCCTCCGGCCCATCCTCGATCTCAGACACCTGAATCACCCTGGAGTGCCTGGGACTCAGGGTCAATTTTGCCAAGAGCCTGTTGTTCCCCAGCCAGCGAATATCGTTCCTGGGAACAATTTTCGATTCAGCCCAAATTAGAGTTTTAGTCACGCCGGAACGGGCTCTGGCCATATGGAGGCTGGCGACCTCCTTCGAGATTTGTACCACTCGCCCTCTCAAAGCGTTTCAAAGGATGC
>NW_015664989.1:1049186-1050058 GCF_001515625.1 Sinocyclocheilus rhinocerous | reverse complement strand
TGCCAGTCCTAAAAGGACACCATGTGCTAATCCGATCGGACAACATGTCTGTGGTGTCCTACATAAATCGTCAGGGAGGCCTCTTCTCGAAGCGTCTCTTCACTCTGGAAGAGTGCTTCTTAGAATGGGCTCAACCCAACCTGCGCTCGCTGAGAGCAGCGCATATACCGGGCAAATTGAACCAAGGAGTGGATATGCTATCAAGGAGCAATGTCCCCTCAGGCAGATCAGAGGATCTGGGAGATCTTCGGTGAGGCCGAGGTGGACCTCTTCACCTCAAGAAGACAACTCTCACTGCCCAATTTATTTCTCAAAGACCAGGGATGCGTTGGCCCACGATTGGCCCAACCGCCTTCTTTATGCTTTCCCCCGATCGCTCTGATCCCACAGGTAATCAGGTGAGTAAGGGAACAAAAACACTAGGTTCTCCTGGTGGTCCCCCTTTGGATGAACCAGCTGTGGCTATCAGAACTAACTCAGCTATTGATAGCGGCCCCTTGGCCTGTTCCGCTGAGACAGGATCTCCTCTCTCAAGTGAACGGGACAATATGGCATCCTCGGCCCGACCTCGGCCTGCACCTCTGGCCGCAGTTTCACTGCGTGAATGAAAAAAGGCTTTTTTCCCATATGCATCTAGCAAGATGCAGTACTCGTTCCCGTATCTCAGGGAACCAAGGTTACATTAGTAACCGAGTACGTTCTGTCAACACTGCACTGACTCCCTATTAAACATTGTATAGCTTTTAAAATCTTGCTTATTACTTATAAAGCCCTGAATGGTTTAGCACCTCAGTATTTGAACGAGCTCTTATTGCATCATAGTCCTCCACGTCCACTGCGTTCTCAAAACTCTGGCAATTTGATAATACCTA
>NW_015664989.1:1046720-1049074 GCF_001515625.1 Sinocyclocheilus rhinocerous | reverse complement strand
GCAGTTCAGGGTTGTGGCACCTGTGTTTACTAGACAGGGAACTTACTGGAAGAAGATAAGGTGCACATATCTTAGCCAGAGGAATGGCACTGCAAGCAAGACACAGAGACAGTCCTCCTGCAAATTACCTGTTCATACCAAGCACATGGTAGGAAACCAGCTCCACCCGGAGATTACAGAATCTCACAAAGGTATTAGGTGTTGCCTAGCCTGCAACTCTGCACATGTCTGCTAGAGAGGCACAGTGCATCAACGACCAGTAGGAAGCAACTCTCCAAGTGGAGTGAGCTCTCACTCCCAGGGGTACGGCTCGCCTTTGTGTTTGGTATGCCAAGGCAATGACATGCACTAGCCAGTGGGCCAACTTCTGTTTGGAGACAGCCTTTCCCTTCTGATGACCTCCAAAGCAGACAAAGAGCTGGTGAGAGCATCTAAAGCTCTGGGTGCGTTCCACGTAAATGAGCAAACTGCAAATGGGACACAGCAACACAAGGGCTGTATCTGCCTCCTCTAGGTGCAGCACTTGTTGGTTCACCACCTGGTCCCAAAAGGGAGTAGTGGGAACTTTGGGCACATAACCAGGCCAGGGTCTCAGGTTAACATTAGAGTCAGCCAGCCCAAACTCAAGGCACGATTCGTTGACCGAAACATGCCTGCAGGTCCCCAAACTTCTTGATGGATAAGAGCATGACAACCACGAGTGCTATCTTAAACATCGTATAGATTTTAAAATCTTGCTAATTACTTATAAAGGCCTGAATGGTTTAGCACCTCAGTATTTGAATGAGCTCTTATTGCATTATAGTCCTCCACGTCCGCTGCGTTCTCAAAACTCTGGCCATTTGATAATACCTAGAATATCAAAATCAACTGCGGGCGGCAGATCCTTTTCCTATTTAGCGCCCAAACTCTGGAATAATCTACCTAACATTGTTCGGGAGGCAGACACACTCTGTCAGTTTAAATCTAGATTAAAGACTCATCTCTTTAACCTGGCTTACACATAACACACTAACACATTTCTAATATTCTAATATTTTTAGGCTGCATTAATTAGGACAACCGGAACCGGGAACACTTCCCATAACACCCGATGCACTTTCTACATTGTAGAAGAATGGCATCTACGCTAATATTAGTCTGTTTATTTCTTATTCCGAGGTCACCATAGCCACCAAATCCAGTCTCTATACAAATCAGATGGTCACTGCAGTCACCTATATCCAGTCCGTATCCAGCCCAGATGGTGGATCAGCACCTAGAGAGGACTTCTACAGCCCTGAATGTCAGCGGAGACCAGGACGACTAGATGAGCCACAAAGACAGTTCCCCAGTGAGGACCTTGTCTCCTAGACAGCCACCGGGACAAGACCACAGGAACCAGTTGAGTCCTCTGCACAATGTGACATTGCTGCAGCCTGGAATTGAACTGCTGGTTTCGTGTAGTCAGAGGAGAACTGGCCTCCCGACTGAACCTGGTTTCTCCCAAAGTTTTTTTTCTCCATTCTGTCACCGATGGAGTTTTGGTTCCTTGCCGCTGTCGCCTCTGGCTTGCTTATTTGGGGACACTTAATTTCCAGCGCTAATTAATGCTGTACAGTTGCTTTGACACAATCTTTATTGTTAAAAGCGCTATATAAATAAAGGTGACTTGACTTGACAATGGGAATTTTGAGAAATCAGATTGGAAAAATATTTAGACCTTTGCAAGGCAACTGCCTCTTGATATCTGACCAAAGAATTTTTCAATAACTGATAAGAAACTTGTAATTTGTCCTTTCTCTATTTTCTTTCTGCCCTTCCACACGCCTTCCGTAGAACACAAACATCTCTATTAATCCAAGGCTGTTTTCTAGATTTTAGCTTCCTGATTTTGAGGGGGGCAATTTCATTTAAAATCCCAGTACATGGTGTATTAAAACTATCAACCAAACCATCCACATCAGAATACTGTGTCGTGACACCTGCTGAGAGTTCTGCAAAAATCTCTGTACACTGAACAAAATTATAAACGCAACACTTTTGTTTTTGCCCCCATTTTTCATGAGCTGAACTCAAAGATCTAAGACTTTTTCTATGTACACAAAAGGCCGATTTCTCTCAAATATTGTTCACAAATCTGTCTAAATCTGTGTTAGTGAGCACTTCTCCTTTGCCGAGATAATCCATCCACCTCACAGGTGTGGCATATCAAGATGCTGATTAGACAGCATGATTCTTGCACAGGTGTGCCTTAGGCTGACCACAATAAAAAGCCACTCTAAAATTATTGTTTATGTCGTAATGTTAGATGACACAGATGTCGCAAGTTTTGAGGGAGCATGCAATTGGCATGCTGACTGCAGGAATGCCCA
>NW_015664989.1:1040222-1045148 GCF_001515625.1 Sinocyclocheilus rhinocerous | reverse complement strand
TGGCATATCAAGATGCTGATTAGACAGCATGATTATTGCACAGGTGTGCCTTAGGCTGGCCACAATAAAAGGCCACTCTAAAATGATTGTTTATGTCGTAATGTTAGAAATATTTATTTTTTTATTTTTTTACATTTTATATTCCTACACTACTACTACTTCTTCCTCTTCTTCTTCTTCTTCTTCTTCTATTTATTCCTTAAAGAGTTCAGGAAATGCATTCTATTATTCCATAATCTGAAACATTATAGAAGACACATACATGTATGTGCTTTGTCTCATTCAAACACCTGATAAAATCTGACGTTTGCCAAGTGTTTAATGTGAGGTGAGAGTGTTGCAAAAATCTCTGTACACTGAACAAAATTATAAACGCAACACTTTTGTTTTTGCCCCCATTTTTCATGAGCTGAACTCAAAGATCTAAGACTTTTTCTATGTACACAAAAGGCCGATTTCTCTCAAATATTGTTCACAAATCTGTCTAAATCTGTGTTAGTGAGCACTTCTCCTTTGCCGAGATAATCCATCCACCTCACAGGTGTGGCATATCAAGATGCTGATTAGACAGCATGATCCTTGCACAGGTGTGCCTTAGGCTGACCACAATAAAAGGCCACTCTAAAATGATTGTTTATGTCGTAATGTTAGAAATATTTATTTTTTTATTTTTTTACATTTTATATTCCTACACTACTACTACTTCTTCCTCTTCTTCTTCTTCTTCTTCTATTTATTCCTTAAAGAGTTCAGGAAATTCATTCTATTATTCCATTTAATAATATCATAATTCCATGTACTGTCAAAAATAATGATTATTGAACACTGTGATCTATCACAGTAAAACCACAAAATAAATGCATAAACATCTGAGTTCATTCTGCTTGACAAAACTGAAATGTAATTTAAGTAAACTTTTTTTTTTTGGTTTGTTTTCTGAAAGTCTAATCCTAATAACTGTTTCCTGCAGCAGCTTTTCACAGTATATATTAAATCAACAGAATAAATGTTTCACGCGCTGCCAGCAAACCAGATTTCAGATGAATAGCCTGAGTGTGTGTCTGTGTGTGTATTACTTGAGAGGGCGAATAATGGAAATGGAAAGTTGGTTTAAAACCAGGAAGGCGAGCCAATGGATATCACACACAAGCAACGTGCAAACTTTGAGCAAGTGTTATGCCGGTGAACGTCTTAATCTGACGCTGCAAATTCTCTCAGAGATGACGAGAGACAAATCTACTTCAACATAGGCTGATAATGGTATATAGCTAACTGTTTTCATTTAATCCCTTAATATTTCTAATATTACATAGTGAAAAAATAAGAAGAAACATATTTTGTGTTAAAAACTTTTATAAACTTAATAAACTGACATGTATTACAAAGTTCTGTTTAAAAATTTAATAAAATGTGTTATGAAACATAATCATGAATGCATACTGTCTTTAAGTATACTTAAGTGGCCTTTTAGTTCATTTATGTTACATTATCTGAAATAATAGTTTTCAGATGGCTAGATATGTGGATTCTTATTGACAAATGTATGGTGCTTTTTATAATTCTCAATACCTATATAACAGTAGGTAACACTTTATTGTAAGGTTTTCTTGTTGCACGTTACATGTACTTACTATTATAATACCAATATATTATGCATAATTACATGCAAATAACCCTAAACCAAATCCTAATCCTAACCATATAGTAAGTGCATGTAGTTAATTAGTATTACTCATGACTTAAATGTATAATTACACTGTAACAAGGACACCTACAAATAAAAGTGTATCCACAACAGTACATTAAACTAAATTAGTATAATATAATCTGAAACATTATAGAAGACACATACATGTATGTGCTCTGTCTCATTCAAACACCTGATAAAATCTGACGTTTGCCAAGTCTTTAATGTGAGGTGAGAGTGTTACCAGAGCAACATTTCGATGGTGGAAGATACAAGTCACTAGAGTGACACTTCCCTTATGAGACTGCACTGCCATTTTAAGTTCAGCAGAGGTTCAGTAATGTTTAAAAAAAAAAAAAAAACCTTTAAGCTTTTCCCCATTTTTCTACACAGGTTCATTTTTCCCCCCTCCACACTTTCTTAATGTTGTTGAAAAGTTCCAGAGCCTTGGCGGTCCTTTTACCAAGCAAGGTCTAAATGTCTCTCAAGAGAAAGTGAAAGGCAATGGGCTTTTTGAATTGAACAGTTTTCTGAGACATTTTCCATTAAACCAATGTGGGCAGACCCCTTCGGGGCCCGAGCCTTTGGTTGACACCTTCACAAACCTCTGTGATGATGGCCACCGGCACAGTGGTGACTCGGCGAGCCGTAGCTGTCGATATAAGAGATTTAACCATTCCTCAAGCAGACTTTACCACAGGCTGGAAAGAAAGCTTAGTCAACTAACTAGTTTACTCCATAATATTCATCATGGCTCCAGGAAAGGCTGTCTAAAGATTTTATGTGAAGAATTCATGGCCCTAGAGCTTTATGGTTTATTCGATTTGATCAGTCAACAAATCATCGCTGAACTATTACCATAGCATGGAGCTATTCAAGGCTACATTTGGTGTTATTACCTTCAACAAACATTCTTCCTTCATTCTCCCTTTGAAAATACTGAAAATGTGATTGGCATTGGTTTTTCAACACCGGCGAATTACAGGACATAGTGGGAAACATCTCAGTCTGAAAAAAAAACAGTGTCTGTTTGATATGCCAGAGCCAGCTATAAGCCTGTCGTAGCAAGGCCTACTTTCACAGCTGTCATTCATCTACAAAAATACTTCATAGCGGATATGCTTTCCTTCCTTAGTGGGAAAGTCACTCCCTGTGCAATCATTTAGGCATCTGCAAATATGTCAGACAGAACCCCATAAAACTGTCCAGGCAGACATAGAAATGCCCCAGCTTTGTGACTACCTTAGCAAAACTGCAACAAATAACAACACAGAGATGCCAATCATGTGGCACCCTAAACAGGGTGATGTAGTTCCCGAAGTCATAAATGAAAAGTATGGCCTCACTTGAGACCTTTTAACTAATTTAAACCAAATTAGTGTAATAATGTATTAGAGCATCTGCATAGTGTAGTAGACTTGCTTTAAACTCTACAAGAGGCAACACATGGCCTCAAACCATTAGTTTGATGCAAAAGTCCTGAACTCAGGGCCTGATCCTAATTGGAAAGACACTAAGTGGATTGAAATGTATTGGATTTGTTTGATGGCTTTGTCAAAATATGAAAAAACCCTCCCAGCGATAGTCAAGAGGTGCTTATAATGATTGCAATCAGGAATGATTACTTTCCCTACGGTGTATTCATTTGTGAATCAGAGCAGAGCACCAGGTTGTTCTTTGGAAATACTGCAATATGGGTTAGAAGCACAAGCTGAGCAAGACTTTCCATACGTGTACGTTTATTTGATGGAAAAAGGAAATACATCATTGCAAAGTTAATTTGTCATAATATAGATTATTTTACTTTTCAGCATCATTAGAGTTACCCAAGGACGTTTGTCATTAGGGGACACTGAATTATTTTGCTGTTACAATAAAAAGTCAATACCAATTTTCTTCATATACAATACAAAAATTAAAAAAAGAAATAAATTAATAAAATACATCATAAAAATACACAAAGTTATTTTAAAATCTGTAATCGTTTAAAAGTGTACACATATAAGGAATAGTTGATCTCCTGAATTTTTCTGTTCAGCATCTGGGGATTGTCAGTTTATCTGAGTTCCTCATCTGGCGTCCAGTCAGCTGCTCCCTGAGTGGTGGTAGCCAATCTCTAAAGCTAGACTTGTATAGCTTCCTAGCAAAATCAAGACAGAGTTGGACTCGTCTCTCTGCTAGTGTGCACAATCCAAGAAGTGAAAGTACATCGGAATATCCTTGATACCTTTGTCCCAGTATGATTTTACAGACCCGTTTCTGCACACTTTCCAACCTTTTAATTTGATCAGTAGTCAAAGAACTGTGCCAAACTGGAACGGCATACTCTAACACAGGGCGCACATACCCTGTATAGATGATAACCGATTCTTGATCTCGAACACCAAATTTCTTTAGCCAGCGGAGAGCAAAAAGCTTTCTGTTGGCTGAGGACAACATGTGGTTCACTTGACCATCCCATTTTAAATCACTCTGGATGGTAACCCCTAAAACATCCAAGAAGGGAGAGGGCATCGGAATATCCTTGATACCGTTGTCCCAGTATGATTTTACAGACCCGTTTCTGCACACTTTCCAACCTTTTAATTTGATCAGTAGTCAATGAACTGTACCAAACTGAAACTGCATACTTTAACACAGGGCGCACATACCCTGTATAGATGATAACCAATTCTTGATCTCGAACACCAAATTTCTTTAGCCGGCGGAGAGCAAAAAGCTTTCTGTTGGCTGAGGACAACATATGGTCCACTTGAACATCCCATTTTAAATTACTCTGTATGGTAACCCCTGAAACCTTAACAGTCACAGATTTTCAAAATGTTCTGATCTATAGAAAGTGATGGCCAAGCTGGTATCTGTTTCATGCGGGTAACATGTAAGACCTTGCATTTTTTTTAGTTGAGTTTCATTTTATGTTCCTCCACCTAGATGCCAAGATCATTCAACGTCTGCTGGAGAGTACAGGGCTGATGAGAAGTCCACCTCTGGGCCATGGTCATATCGTCCACATATTTCCAGTGGGCAATTTGATCCTGGACAAATCCATCAGGCTAACCAGATTGTGTGTTGTGGAATGGTTCTGTCCACTACCAAACTGCACAGGGTCTAGGTTTGGTATGATATTGTTCACGATCCATTGCTCAACAAATTTCTCACACATTTTTGACAGCTGAGATGTTAATGAAATCGGCCTCAGTTCCTCAATATCTGGGGGGGGTATAGGTAACAACGGTAGC
>NW_015664989.1:1037649-1039555 GCF_001515625.1 Sinocyclocheilus rhinocerous | reverse complement strand
ATATATATATATATATATATATATATAAATAAACTCTTTAAAAGGAGAACACAAACCCTCACATAGATCATCTTTCTGTTTTAGTCCTGTGTATTTGCATATTGAGAATTTCTTAAGACTTTTGCATAAACAGCGTTTCAGTTCTCCTCATTTTCCCATTAAATAATAGATGCTGTAATCGTTTCAATTGGGCCCTGCAGTCTTGTTTATGATGTTGAGCAGATGTCTCAGTGGCCTTTCTGCTTCGCGCTTGTTGCTTTGCCAACATAAGCCTGCATTTCACCGCCATCGATGCACTGCTGTAAAACAAAGGCTGATTTTATAAGGATAATTTTGGTGCCTTTACCAAGGAACAGGATTCCAGATGTTAATGAAATCGGCCTCAGTTCCTCAATATTCAGGGGGGAAGATTTTGGTATGAGTACAACAGTAGCCTCTTTCCATTGTGTGGGAACAACACCTTCTGCAAGGGAGCTATTAATTATTAATTAAAAAGATTTTTTAGTGTAGGATTATTTTATAAGTATACTGTGTATATGTCAATAAAAAATAAGTCACTATACTGTATTTACCCTTGGAGCTGAATTTTACTGAATATCGGTTATTGGAAACTCTGTCATTTAGATATCTGACAGAATATCTATTGTATAACATAACCTCATTTACATTTCTTGTTGTAGCAGATGTCTGACGTTTTAAATGATTTACCGTGGTGCCACTTTCGAATGCTTCATGTATTAGGTCAGTAAAATTGCTGGCAAACATCCAACTCAATACGTAATGTCTGAATTTCCATTATTCGCCCTCTCAAGTAATACACACACAGACACACACTCAGGCTATTCATCTGAAATCTGGTTTGCTGGCAGCACGTGAGACATTTATTCTGTTGATTGAATATACACTGTGAAAAGCTCCTGCAGGAAAGAGTTATTAGGATTAGACTTTCGGAAAACAAACCAAAAAAATAAAAATACTTAAATTACATTTCAGTTTTGTCAAGCAGAATAAACTCAAATAGGTTTATGCATTTATTTTGTGGTTTTACTGTGATAGATCACAGTGTGAAATAATCATTATTTTAAAAGTGCATGGAATTATGATATTATTAAATGGAATAATAGAATGCATTTCCTGAACTATTTAAGGAATAACTAGAAATAGAATGCATTTCCTGAACTATTTAAGGAATAACTAGAATAAGTAGTGTAGGAGTATACAATATAAATAATAATAAAATAATAATAATAATAATAATAATAATAATACGTCTATTACTACATGCCCTAGATCACATTTGTTGCTTGAGGGGACATCTCAACTCAAAGGCTCTAACTGTCCATTTTAATTTTCACCTGTTATACTTATCTGTATTATTATGGACATATTTCCAACCTCCTGTCACATAAATAAATTAAATCAATCACTCAATCAATCAATCAACCAACCAATCAATCAATCAATCAATCAATCAATCAATCAATCAATCAATCAATCAATCAATGATACATTTCAGACCTTGTCTGACAATAAAGTTGTATCATCATCATCTCATCATTCATCAATCAATCAATCAACAATAATAAATGCCCTAGAGACTATTTATTTCATTTCTGAAGGGACATCTCAACCCAAGGCTCTAACTGTTCATTTTAATTGTCACCTTTTATACTTTTTTTTTGTATTATTACGGACATATTTCCACCCTACAGTCACATAAAATCAATAATAATAATAATAATAATAATAATAATAATAATAATAAATAAATAAATAAATAGTTGTCATTCAGTGTAATACAACTTCACCAATCACTATTAACCAGTGACAATCAATCAATCAATTATATTTATATTTTTTATTGGTGCTATTTGTTTTAGGCTGTATATATATATATATATATATA
>NW_015664989.1:1034048-1037285 GCF_001515625.1 Sinocyclocheilus rhinocerous | reverse complement strand
CTATGACAATCTGGCGCTTCTGAATCAGCTACTGTTTTGTTATTAGTTTAAGTATTTGCTATTGCTATTTGTTATTTTGCTATATGTGCGGCTTCCGGCTTCGCTACCGTTCGGACGTTCTTGCTTACTGCTCTGCGCTTTGCTCCCTATTTCTGTACTTTTCTTTGATTTTTCTAAGATTTTTACTTCAGCAGATCAGCACAGTGCTCAAACAACATATTTTTGGCACAAACACTAAAACAAAAAACTCTCTGGGACTGGAATAATACCACGAAAAAGAAGACTTTTGCCTCCCACTGCCAGCAGCTTACATTCCGGAGAAGGGAAAACACAGCTGCCCACATTCAAACAGAAGAGAAAGAAAATGCCTCCTGTTGAATCTACTTGCTGCATGAACTACTGCAAACTTCTACAAAGGATTGCGGTTCTTGAAACAAAGTTACTTGCTGGACTTCCAAAACAGGCAGAACACTCAGCAGACCGTCGTCACGGACCCCCTCAGCATACAGCCGGTGAGTCCCATGAACCTAGTCAATCTCAACAGTTTATACCAAGTGTAGAGGAACAAGCCGAAACTGATTGTCACACTAATCGATGGCACAAACAGGGAGCGAGACCCAAAGGCACTCGAGACATCAGATTGTCACGAGTTTCTCGTATTGCTGCCGTAGCATCCTCTACCCCAGATATGGCTATGACAAGGCTTGTGAATACTGGTATTCTACCACCCCCTATACATCTTGAGAACAGATTTGAAGCATTAATGAATGCGGGTGAGGAATCCCCAAATGTGATTAAACATGGATCGGATCAGCCAGCAGCTAACATCGCTACTAACAGACGCTCAAGGTCGAGCAGACAGCGGCTTTCAGCTCAGAGCGCAGCCGAGCCCAGGACTCTGATAGTGGGCGACTCCATTATCAGAAACATCAGTAGCAGAAATTCAGCAACTTTCTGCTTTCCTCAAGCAACAGTTTCTGATTTGAACAAGGAACTTCGGAAAATTCTAATGAAGCACAAGACTGCAAATCGAATCATCATCCATGTGGGGAAGAATGATATTCGGAAAGAGCAGTCAGAACTCCTTAAGAAGGACTTCATTGAACTCTTTGAAACACTTCGAAGACTTAAAGTTCAGTCGTTCATCAGTGGGCCACTCCCAGCAAGAGGAACTAATATGTTTTCACGTTTGCTTGGGCTGAACACATGGCTACAAAGAATCTGCAGCTTAAAAGGAGTCAATTTCATCGATAACTTCAATCTTTTCTGGGGCCATAGACAACTGTTTAAACTGGATGGCCTCCACCTAAACAAACTTGGTGCAAGAGTGCTAAAGGACAACATCTACTTCTCCATCCGTCATCCTTCAGTAGTGTGTGCCAAACTACTCAACCTGAATGGCACACACACACCTGGACAGAGTATGAGTGACCACAGGACTTCATATCAGCTTCCGAGTCATCATGTGGTTGACACATCCCACAAGGACACTGATAACACCACGCAGCCACAACAAGCACTGCTCATGGACACCATCCCGGCTGAGCCCTTCCCACAGAGCTCATCACAGACAGACTGTGACGTATCAGAACAGCTCCAAGACTCAGCACCCAAGGACGACTTTCTGGAAAACAGCCAGGGAAGCCAGGACAACATATCACAGCCACCGGAAACAACAGAGCTAGAGCCCCGCTCACCAGACACATTATTCCTCTCTCCAACATCTCCACTTCTAAGCTTCTCACAGAAAATGGAGGAACTGGTTTATGCTGGGACCAGACTCTCCCACTCTTTTGCTGCAAGCCCCCAGATATCAACTAAAAAACGGCGGGCCCCACAACCACCAAAGCCTGTGGGCCCAGCTCGTCTTCCTCCTCCTGTGAGAGCTCTCCGGCCGCTGCCACAGCGCCAGGGCCCAAACCCTCCATCTGCTGTAGGTGAACCAAAAACAACTGATAGCAGCTCTCAGTGATATGTGTCGGGTCCCCGCTATAATAGCAGCAACATTCACAAATGTTTACAGAACAAGCGGGAACCCAGTGTGCCTGTAGTTTTCTCTATTTCTGTTTTATCACGTGATAGAAAGTCTAAGGCCTTCTTAAGCCGTACGGCTGACTTATCTAATCTGCGGCCTGTTATGCATCAAACTAATATTGCTGTTGAGACAAAATGCAATGCCATCAAGTTAGCATTTTTAAACATTCGCTCACTAAAAAATAAATCATTTCTAATCAATGACTTAATAACCACAAACAACCTGGATTTTATGTTTCTAAACGAAACATGGCTAGAAGACAGCTGTAGTGCAACGGTCCTCAATGAAACAGCCCCTCCTAACTTTACTTTCATGAGTGTTTGCAGGACTGTTAGGAGAGGTGGAGGTGTAGCTGCTCTATTTAAATATGTCTATCAATGCAAGCAAGTGTCATTTGGTCAGTACTTGTCTTTTGAATATCTAGGGATTGTGTTGAAAGGTGCTCCACGCATTCTGTTTATTATTATTTACAGGCCTCCAAAATACTCTCCAGCCTTTGCTGAAGAGTTCACAGAAATGCTATCAATGATTTCCTCAGAGTTTGACTGTTTTGCTATTGCAGGGGATTTTAATATTCACATAGATAATGCAGAAAACAAAACTACAAAAGAAATTATAACTGTTTTAAACACTTTTGACCTGATTCAGCATGTGCATGAACCCACACACAATCGTGGACATACTCTAGATTTAATCATCAGTAGAGGTTTAAACATTTCATCCATTGTTATTAAGGACGGCTCACTATCTGATCACTTCTGTATTTTCTTTGATATATTGATCTCTGCTACCACTGAATCTAGATCTGTCTCTGTCAGAAAGAGATGCATTACCGAGAACACTAGTGTGCTATTTATGGAGGCTATATCTTTAACACCAAGCATTTCTGCAGACTCTGTTGATCTTCTCCTTGATTCCTTTAACTCAAAAGTTAAGAATGTTATGGTTGATATTGCTCCTGTGAAAGTCAGCAAGAAGACAGTACCTAAAATTGTCAACCTGCTATCGTGTCACACTTCCCACATCTTTTTTCAAAAGAGTGCTTAACCGTTTGGAGGAAGATCTCTTAGAAGTGGTGAACACCTCACTTCTTTCTGGGACATTTCCATACTCCCTGAAAACTGCAGTTGTTAAGCCCCTTCTGAAAAAGAGCAATCTTGATAACACCATATTGAGCAACTATAGACCAATATCAAATCTTC
>NW_015664989.1:1019413-1033992 GCF_001515625.1 Sinocyclocheilus rhinocerous | reverse complement strand
CAACATGCTAATCATGCTAGAATCATGCTAACAACATGATAGTAACTTGCTAATCATGTTAACAACATGCTAGTATCTTGCTAATAATGTTAAAACATGTTAGTAACTTGCTACTCATGTTAACACCATGCTAGTAACATGCTAATCATGTTAACAACATGCTAGTGACATGTTATTAACTTGCTAATCATGTTAACAACATGCTAGTAACTTGCTAATCATGCTAGCATTATGCTAGTGACATGCTAATCATGCTAATATCATGCTAGTAACATGCTAATCATGTTAACAACATGCTAGCAACATGCTAGAAACATGTTATTAACTTGCTAAGCATGCTAACAGAATGGTAACACCATGTTATTAACATGTTAATCATGTTAACAACATGATAGTAACATGCTAATCATGTTGGAAACATGCTAGTAACTTGCTAAACATGTTAACAAAATGTTAACACCAGGCTAGTAACATGCTAATCATGCTAGAATCATGCTATCAACATGTTCGTAACTTGTTAATTAATGGTAACAACAAGCTAGTAACATGCTAATTATGCTAGAAACATGCTAGTAACTTGCCAATCATGCTAGCAACATGCTAGTAGCATGCTAATTGTGCTAGCAACATAATAATCATGCTAGCAACATGCTAATCATGCTAAAACATGTTAGCAGCATGCTAGTCATGCTAGAAACAGCCTAGCAACCACCCCAGGTACCCTAGCAATATGTTTTATATCTATTTTTCCGATAGACTGTATTGCCTTGAAAACATTCAAACTTTAAACTTTAAATCTATTTTAAAGGGGTCATATGACGGTGTGCTGTGATTGGCCAGCTATCCAGTGCGTTGTGATTGGCCGAATGCCTCAAGTGCGTGACGGAAATGTTACGCCCCTTACCATACTCTGATGCCTTCTCCCAGCAGGACGAGACAAAACCAATAAAACCCATTGCAAATTAGGCATTTGTTGCATCCAGTGGGGACATAATTACTGATTATAATGACTTATACTGTCTTTTTACGCGTTGCGTTGCGTATCACGCTGCGTAAACATAAAACCATGTCTGCATTTGTGATCGGAGCAACAACAAACAACAAGCCTACTCAACACAGCTCAAAACTCACAAGTTCAGGTGATTCCAGGTACCTTCACAAACAATCAGGTGAGTCCAGTCCCACTGCTGAACTCACCTTGGCCTCACTGGAGGCAGTGGTAGAGATGGAGGCAAACTGAAGCCAATAATAAACGATTCAGCAGATCCTCTCTTCGGTATGCTATCTTGGAGCACATTTAGCCACCAGCTTATTCCACCTAAGTGCTCTAAGAAGCTCTGCTGGGGATTATTCCTGCACACTGCCATCAAGCTTTACAATAATGTCTGCTCATTTGCCTGCTGCCATGTTCCTGGCAGCAACCCCAGTGAAGAATGATAATAATGAATCTATCTATCTATCTATCTATAGAATGGACAGCTATTGTCCTACTGTACCAGTCTGTAGGTCTGTTTTCAAGCTGAACTCACCTTGGCCTCACTGGAGGCAGTGGTAGAGATGGAGGCAAACTGAAACCAATAATAAACGATTCAGCAGATCCTCTCTTCGGTATGCTATCTTGGAGCACATTTAGCCAACAGTTTATTCCACCTAAGTACTCTAAGAAGCTCTGCTGGGGATTATTCCTGCACACTGCCATCAAGCTTTACAATAGTGTCTGCTCATTTGCCTGCTGCCATGTTCCTGGCAGCAACCCCAGTGAAGAATGGTAATAATGAATCTATCTATCTATCTATCTATCTATCTTTCTATCTATCTATCTATCTATCGAATGGACAGCTATTGTCCTACTGTACCAGTCTGTAGGTCTGTTTTCATTATTGATTAAAGAGTGATGTTTGCATTGTGTGTAGACTTCTAGCTTCTGTGCTACTTTATTGGAAAATCTACCGCAGCAAATTGCAATAGAATTTTGTAGAACTTTTACAGAATGGGAACTAAGTGTCAGTACCCAATTAAGTAATGTGATACTGTACTTTATTTACAACCAGAACTACAACAACCGTAGACTTGCCCTACATTATGAAAAAATATATATATTCTAAGTTACTGTTAATAGGCGCTATCGCACTGTGTAATTCTAGGAACTTAGCTGTAGGAACTGGCCAGCAGGGTCATTCCTAGAGAACCAATTTCTCCCTCAGGCCATTTTCCTGGTTGCATTCTCACTCTGAAGCAGCCAACAGCAAAGTATTTTCCAGATTAAAATAGCATGAAAATCTAACTAAATCTCCTATGACAACTTGTATTGTTGTCATCAAGGCTGAAAAAAGAACACAACGCTGCAGACAACAGGTAAATGTCGTTATCGCTGTTTTCCATGTTTGTAGAGTACATATTTTCACTTTTTTTTTTTCCAAAAATGTCTGGATAGCCGGTGTTTTGTATGCGTTTGGCCAATCAGTGTACACGTAGTTCCTATATAACTTTTTTAAACCCTACTCTGAAGTAGGAGCTAAATTAGTTCTCCCAAACAGTTCCTATAACTAAATACATTCCTAGTTCCTGTAGTGCGAACACGCCAAAAAGTGGGAACTTCCGCCAATCGGTCTAGGAACTATGAAAAGTTTCCTCTGATGTGAAAGTGCCTAATATCTGCATTATTTAATGTATAAGATGGCCTATAAAGCCAAAGCTCTGCAGTAGAAAGGAAAAAAAAAAGATGTTACGTCAGTCATCTTTAGCATCAGCTATTATTTCCTCCAATCTTGTAGCAGATGTTGCATGCAGTCAGTAACTACTTAGGAAACTGTTGATATGCTTACACGTTCAGACAGAACTCAGACATCACGATCGCTGCAACTTTCTTGAGAGGGATCTACCAGGCCTAACGGCAAGAATGACAGTGTAAGGGTTGTAGCTTTGTCAAACGGTATCAAAACTGTCATTGCACCTTTCTGGCATTGTTCTCCCCAAGGAGCAAGATTCCATGGCTAATACAGGCCCCCCACCTACCGGGCATATGCCGCTGTCAGTGCAAGCTAATACTCTGACTTGTCATCCTTCCCATTATGCAATACTAACCCTTTACCACCCGTTTGAGGATTGGGATAACAGCACGCAGACTGGTAACCGTGAAGTTTTGAAGCTACTTTTCTGGACAGATAGCATCCGAGAAATGTGAATGTGAGGGGCTGTTGCTTTGGGGTTGTTAGAAATGACAGTTTGGGAAGGAACAGTTTGGTCTGGCATTGTGCTGTTGCATAAATCAACCCCCTGCTTCCATCTCCTCTGCATTCCACTCAGCTGGGCCAGCGCTCATTTTCACTGTTGTGTATGCGCTCATGACGTTCACTCTGTTGTGCCCTAAGGACGGATGGAGGTTAGCTGTCATTGTAGATTAATGGACACATTTGCCATGTTGACCCTTCTGCTCCTCTATTCAGACTGGTTGATGGCATACACACGCATGTCACTCTCCGTGGACAAATAGTGTCACTGGGTCCAGCCAAAGGTAAGAGGCTTGGAAAGAAAATCAACTCTGTGGTCAGAGAGTGAAGCAATGAAGAAATATTATTCCGATTGAACAAGCTGAAGAGTCTTTTGAATCATTTTGTGACAACCCGCAGACTAAAGCTACGTCTCTCACTAAGTGTCTTGCCATTTGAAAAGCAAACTTTGGCCTTTATACGCTTTACTTTATTACTTTTATTACAGCAACTATAAAACAAACTTTACAGTCATATTTGTTATACTGGATCATAAAAAGAAAGATGTTGTCTCTTCACAAATTAAAGTGGAACGCATGCGAAGTCTCTTACTCTGTTCGAAAACCTAGGCAGCATGTTAAAACATTCTATCTGTGCTCCAGACACGAAGACTGTTCCTCTGATCTATCTATCTATCTATCTATCTATCTCTTTTTTAACCTTGTACATATTGTGGCATTCGGAAATGAAATGTCCAGTGAGTGGCGCTAAAAGGTTAATACTCTATTGAGTTTAAAAATAATGCCTTAAACCTAACCGATAGTGTTAACAAAAGCAATCATCGGATAAAAACACATTTGCAAGTCTTTGAGCTCTTTTATTGAGACTCATGTCTCATGGAGCTCATCACAAGTGCAATGCTGCTACCAGATGAGCTACCGAGCAAGTTTACTTAATACATATGGAGCTGGTTATATGATTCAAATGTGAAAAATAGTTGTGATAAAAAAAAAAAATTGTTTTGATTCAAAGAGTTTAATTTGTTCAGAAATCCTGCACAATGGTTAAAGCATATTGAGGTCATAACAGTGTTGTACAAGGAACCACATAAAAATAAATATGTATTAATTGTTTATATTCTTTGTAGTCATAATTTGTGTAGGGGAAAAAAAAGTTGTTGGTGTTTTACTGCAGTGAATTGTATGTTGTCTGATTGTTAGCTTAGCAACCTGCTCACAGCATACTCTATTAGAATTAATTGCAAGTGAATTCTGTCATATACAGCTCTGCTGCCGAGTGCCCAAAATCAGTCCCCTACAGTGGCGTTCCGTCCATATAAACTGCGAATGCTCCGCATACCCAGGCCATTTGAGAGAATAAGTTAACTGGATAATTCATATAAACATGATTATAAGTTGATCCCTTGTCATTTGAAATGTAACTTAAAGCTTAAAGTGTTAGGAATAAGTACGTAAAATTATTTATTTGCCAAACGGCAGTAACTTTCTTTAAATCTACGTCAGTGATGGAAGCTTCCGGGCGAGCAGATTCTCCGCAGCTTTCTCGCCTGCACTCTATTGCTATGACTCGTCAGGATTATAGCGCGTTGTCAGTGATTTGCGGCTGATTTCATGCGCGAGGTAAGCTGTAGGCAAAGCGCTCGCCCAAGCGGAAAAATGTGTTGTTCCTGTCAGATCTCGATTGCCGAGAATCACATTGTGCATGATGCAAAAGAAAAAAAAAACACTAACTGTACATTTTTATTTTCTCAAGCAAAGCAAATTTTAAAAGTCCACTGAACTTCTTACATTTTTGGTCATAGACAACGTATGTTGAAGATATATGTTATCGTTATTTCCTAAGCGGTAAATTTAAATAAAAATGTTTATAAAAACGTGGGCTATATAAAATTTTATTAATATCAAATATCATATTGTTCCCTTTGTTTTGCGTATGCTCATGTCGCTTACAGTTGAAGTCCAACTGTACAGTTGAAATGGTTGCAACGTTACTTTGCAATATTTTAAATACTTTTGGGTATTTTGCATGGTCTGTTATTGGAGTAGTGTCACCTGTGTGGGAGTTTTAACTCCTATTCACTGGGGGAAAAAAATAATTTAGCAGATGCAGAGACATTTAGACCGGGGGAATCGCCCCCCATCTCCCCACCCTCTGATTACGTATCATAACGTAACTACGTGTAAATGTTATTTGGTGGTTTTTACTTGGAAAACCAACTATATTTTTATTGCATTCGAATAACTATGGATAAACGTGAAATGATAGAAGAAGGATTGGAGATGAATTTCATTTACAAATAAGGTAGGAAATGTGCACACTTTTAAATAGACATCTGCCACGGTGTTTCTTATTTGTCATCTGTGATCCCTTTTGAGTGTCCTAATAGCTGATGGGGGGGTGGGGGTCTTATCACTCAGCATACCCGGTTAAAAAAGTCACCGTTCGCCACTGGTCCACTATAAGGCTCCATGTAGTCACTAGGCCTCGAGGCAGCGCACTGGGTTTTGGAACAGACCCAGTAACATATATAACAAGTTTGCAGGATTATATATGACAAGTACAAGATGTCTCCGCATTTTTCCCTAGTTCTTGATCTTCAATGGCACTTATTCTGTAATTTGTCCATTGTGTCTGTTAGCTTCAGATATATCTCTGTACTGTATGTTCAGTCCTTTCACACAGCAGTGAAGTTGACAAATTATTTGACCAGTTCACTGGGGTGATTGAAACTGATTCAGTATGAAAGCTATGTTTACTGTTCTTATCTTTTTACATTAAATTATTGTTGGAAAAGGCTAAGCATTTATCTCTGGCTATGAATAATTTCCTTACATTTAAGTAGCTATACATATCACCCTTATTTGAAAGCCTACTTCATTAAGATGACTAATTAGCCAAAGCTTCAATGGCTATGATTAATGCATATGCCAGCATAAGAAAGAATGAAAAAGCTTTGATTGACTGTGAATAGATTACAATCTTGTATTTTAAAGGATATATGCACCTCTCGCTTTTTCATGTTGTCTTCTTCAAAAGGAATCCTCTATCAAAAGATGAAACTAAACATTGCATATTCTGGAAAGGTGCAATGCCACAGGTAAGTATACTTTTTAAAATGCACAGGTATTTTATCACTGTGCGTGAGGACATGAGAACATAAATCGCAAAGACAGAGTTTCATTTGATTTGATACTATTCAAAAAGGCAAATGAATTAGCAGAAAACGTATTACATGTTTGAGGAATGGATATTAGGTGAAGTTAATTATGTAAGTCTTGGCTGTTGCAACTAGGGTTGGGTATCGTTTGAATTTTATCAATTCCGATTCTGCTTATCGATTAAAAAAAAAAAAAAATTCTTTATCATACAAACATCGAGAATTAGTGTATGAATCTCAACAATGGTGACATGCTTCATGCTGCAGTGTGGGAAATGATGAGATGGGAAGCTTTATTAGAATGTTAGAGGATAATGTTCTAACAATGTTATCACTAAACATTTTTAGAATGTTTTTTAGAGAATGTTATCCTACCTTTTAGCAGAAGATTATGGGAAATAAAATAAAACTTGCCGCTGAAAACATTCCCAGAACATGAAAAATTTCTAGATGGGGCCCACCCTTGATTTAAACCCATTACTCTTGTTCAGTCAGTAGTGGACACTCATGAAACCACTGGTTTAGGCAATGATGTACACTTCAAGTCCAGGAGATGGGGAAGGGAAGTTTATGAGGGAAGGGTATACAATCCCAAACACAGAATGCTGCCACGGTGTTAAAAATAAAAAGACACAGACTGCTGCCACATTGACCTGTTTCTTTCCTGAATGTATCAGCATTTTTTGAACGATGGGGTTGAATGAATGATTCAATGACTCACTCATAAAATCACCTGTTTCTTTCCTGAATGTGTCAGCATTTTTGAACGATTGGGTTGAATGAATGATTCAATGACTCACTCATAAAGCCATTAATCTCATCTGTTTCTTTCCAGAATGAATCAGTGTTTTTGAACAAATCGGAAATAAAGACGTGTCACTTGTCACCACCTACTGGCCTAATGATGTAACCTCCAGAAAGACTTAATGAAAAATCCTCACCATCAATACATAAGCTGACAGTCCATCTGTAATTAACACAGACGAGTGAATGATACAAACTTGGTTTAATATTTTGTTTCACAAAATTTACTTTCAAGCATTTTTAATTGACCACACTTTTTGGTGGCCACTACAGTCAGCCTGACCATAGGGTTCTCACTTTCTGGGCTCCAGCAGGCCTCTGCCAGATCATGAGTGACACATCAGAATGGAAACCACAACACCTCTGTCTGATGAACAGACGGCAGCGGCTTTATACCGTGGGAGGTGACAGAAGAGCACCTGCTCCGGCCCCATAACCCAACTGTCTATATTTTGTCTCCAGTTAAGCGGAAGGAGGGGGAGTTATAGTGAAGTTGATTTGGACTACAGTGCTGCGTCTGGCCTTTGAGTACACAGGCAAGTGACAGCATGAGTGATGTCATATGGGAAGGCTATGCATCATCCGTTGGCAGATGTTTGACCTGCTGGTTGTGTTCCAGAAACAGCCACTGTGGATCAGGTCTCAACGCCCTTCGTTCTAAAGCAGCGCCTGCACCCGGGCTAACCATCACAGCTTCCTGCAGTCTTTTATATGCCTATTGTGTGTGGAGGCATGTGACAAAGCAGACCAGAAAGGTTGGTAACACTTTATTTTAAGGTCTCTTAACTAGTTGCTTATTAGCATGCATATTACTATAATATTAGCCATTTATTAGTGGTAATTAAGCACATATTAATGACTTATTCTACATGACCTTATTCTACATCCTTAATCCTAATCATTACCTAAACTTAACAACTACTTTACTAACTTTTAATAAGCAGCAAATTAGGAATTTATTGAGGGAAAAGTCGTAGTTAATAGTGAATAAGTGTTCCCTATTCTAAAGTGTTACCGAAAGGTTTTATTCAGATTCACTTACATGTTGATTATGTTACCATAGAAACTGTCCCAATAAATGCGTTTATAAAAGTATACTTTTGAGACACCTTTTGACAATGCTTTCAAAGCTGCTGCCTAACAGGAGTGATGGGAAGTACTGGCATAAAAACTGTCTTTTTAAAGTTTAAGGGATATAGATTGCAAGCAAACCCAAGAGACTTCATATCTAAATGGTTCTTTTGGCAAATATGCTCTGTGACTGGTTTAATTAAAGCAGAGTAAAACAGTGCACTTTGCAAATTGAGTAATCACAGGCCTCTGGATATCTGAGAAGCCACAGGAGAAAGAGGTGTGACAGTCAATCAAAAGAGACAAACATCCTCTTTAAAACACTGTGAGTCTGTTTATGTCATACATTATTATTATTATTATTATTATTATTATTATTATTATTTATGTATTTATTTATTTAGTTTTTGTTGTTTTTGTTGTTGTTTTCATAAATCTGCCATTTGCCTGAAGTCACCTACAATCCATTATACAATCCCTTTGTATTCCAATATTTTATCTCCAATATTTTAATCATATTGTTATTATTATTATTATTATTATTATTATTATTATTATTATTATTATTTATGTATTTATTTATTTAGTTTTTGTTGTTTTTGTTGTTGTTTTCATAAATCTGCCATTTGCCTGAAGTCACCTACAGTCCATTATACAATCCCTTTGTATTCCAATATTTTATCTCCAATATTTTAATCATATTGTTATTATTATTATTATTATTATTATTATTTATGTATTTATTTATTTAGTTTTTGTTGTTTTTGTTGTTGTTTTCATAAATCTGCCATTTGCCTGAAGTCACCTACAATCCATTATACAATCCCTTTGTATTCCAATATTTTATCTCCAATATTTTAATCATATTATTATTATTATTATTATTATTATTAATATTATTTTTTTGCTTGTTTGTTAGTTTGCTTGCTTGCTACTTTGTGCATGCACACTGACATTATATTTATCCATTACATCGAGTTTTGCTGTTTGTTTTCTGTGCAATGAATGTGGTACTTCAAGCTTAAATTGCTTCAGAAACTCTCATTTAACACAATTTGCATACAGGTCACAGGCATGATTAGTGCATTATAATTATATCATGTTTCTTTTTTAATAACAAACCATAATACTTAAACAAATTCACACTACATTAAATGTACAGTTTAAATGTACCATCCCAGTTAAACACACTTTAATATATGAAAGGAAAAATTGAAATCGCATCATATGACCCCTTTAATATATATGAAAACAACTGTTTCTGTAAGTAATCATGATGTTTTTAATAGTTTGTAGTAGTGCTGTCAAATGATTAATCGCGATTAATCACATCCAAAATAAAAGTTTGTGTTTATATAATATGTGTACTGTGTATATTTATTATGTATATATAAACACACACACATACAGTGTATATTTTGAACATATTTACATGTATATACATTTATATATTTATATTTGATATTATATATAAATATATTTAATATATAAACATAACATTTTCTTAAATATACACATGCATTGTTGTATATATATACACACACATAATACATATATACAGTATACACACATTATGTAAACAAAAACTTTTATTTTGGATGCGATTAATCATTTGACAGCACTAGTTTGTGGACATTATCAATAATATAGCAATTAAGCACAGTAACATAACACAATATAACATAGACACTATAGTTTGAACACCAATTGTGAAAGCAGGCACTGTGTTGAGGCCTTTTTATCAATCAAGGTCAGTTGCCTGAAGGAAACTCTCATTGTCACAGCGATGAATCAGAGATGTGGTCTGTTATATATATTTATATAGTTTCATCATGACCCATGTATTAAGATTTAAACTGAGATATTACTCCAGACTATTCAGTTTCTCTCTCAGCGGCTCTCCGTATATTGCCAATGTATTTTAATCTGCGGCCCCAGAGGGAGAACTGTGTAACACCTCATGGGTTTTCATAAGGTTATAAAGATTCACGGTGCATGCGTCACCATCCAAATAGAAAGAGTATTTCATTTCTGTGGGCAAATGAATCTTTCTCCCCTCATTTCCCAATCTCAAACAACTCCGATACAGAGGTGAGTTCTCAACATCTCGAGAATCTCCATGATGACTCTTTTGTCATTCACGGGATGTTTATATAAAGAGATATACTGGCATATCTGTATATGTGCACCAGCGAATCGAGACTGATTACATGCCGATATGATAGACAGGCAATATTATCCTGCAATGTTTCTGGAAATGACATGTTTATGGCTAATTATTTCAATTATAATGCTATATACTGTTCATTTCAAATCCAGGAATTGGATTCACTGAACAGATGAGTGGCGCTGAACCCTGGGGCCCTGAAATATTGAAAAATACATTGCAAGTAGCGGACAACCGCTAATGGCTAATGCTTTAATCATCATTAGCCATTAGCTAGGGAGTATTTAGGCGTTCACTTAAAGACCCTTGTGCTTCGTAACAGGAATATCTTAGTTAAGTAAAAACAACATGATTTATGTAGTAGAGGATCAGAGAGAGCATAATGGCATTTTCAGCAAGAAAGTCACTTAATTACAAGTCTGTAACTAAATATGTTTGGGACGAAAATGGAGAGATGGAGACCAAAATTCAATAATATCGTGGAAATGTGACACCAGTACACAAGTGTGAAAGTGAAAGAACTCACGAGGCACTCAAGAAGTAGCTGAGTGGGCGTAAAAGCCCGTCCCACAACATTAAATGATGTGTTTTATTGAGGTGATCCATCCGATTGATGCAGGTTTAACGTCACAGGCTATATCGCGCTATTATTCCCCTGTTGTCTGTTAAGCTTCTCAGTAATGTGTGTTTGACATCTTGCACAATCGAAAGCAAATTATCTCCTGTAATGCTGGATATCTCAGCTCTCAGGAGATATATTAGGCCGTTATCTCACCATCAACAACAACATCATTAGGTAGATAATACTAACGTTGAATGTACGATCCTTCGCGCAAAGCAACGTGCTGTAGGACAGCTGGAGGAAGTAAATTGTTATTGCTGCAATGGCGTCTCAGATGAATAAAAAATATGAGTTCTCAGCCACGACTCTACCCACATCTAGATCTCTCAGTGTATGTGTGTGTATCTTTATACTTAGATATTAGTTGCTAATCATCTGAAATCACATTAAAATCTTTGACGGTGTACAAAAACTACACATTTAAATAAACTTGCAGTACACCGAAAGCAAATAAAATATTACTGTCAATAAACACAGCTTATCTCTAAAAATAATATTTGCTGTAATACATCAGCGCTGTTTATTTCTCCAAATTAGAGCACTTATGATACATTATGAAAAATAATATATATTTAAAGTTCCATGTCTACTTCAGATATTCTGTTTGCTGAACAATTTTAGCAAATCACAAATTAATCCAGATTTATATTTGTATTTGTACTTGTATTACCTCATATTCAAAAACAGTCTTCTTATCTATGTTACTAGTTATCTAGTGTTTTCCATGAATATGTACACTTTTCAAAATACCTGTGAAAATGGTGTTTACTGTACTGTATATGGAAGCCTGTTTCCACAATCAAAATAAATAAATAAATAAAACATTACAACTTTTTATTTCACAATTGTGACTTTATTTCTCAGTTTATATCTTGCAATTATGAGTTAACATCTCACTCCTTACTTTTTTCTCACAATTTTGAGTTTGTATCTTGCCGTTTGAAATTAACGTCTCACAATTTTGACTTTATTTCTTGCAATTCTGAGTTTACCTTTTACAATTTTGTGTAACATCTCACTTTTTTGCTACACAATTCAGACTTTTTAGATATTAGATAATTGCTTAATTTCTTCAAGGTCTCATTAATTTTGTAAACGCAAGGATCAGTCTGAATCACAAAATGCATATTCTGAACAATATATATATAGTACTACTTTCTCAAACTAGCCAAATTTTTCAGACAAAATGCTGTTGAGCCAACATACAAAGTTTGTCTTGATAAGCTTTCCTTTTCTAGTCTTACAACTGACTATTGTGTGTGTGTGTGTGTGTGTGTGTGTGTGTGTGTGTGTGATTCCTAGAGGTCATTGACAAAAAGTCCTTTCATTGTAGATTATTAGACTCTTTGCTTTCCTCCCAGAGGACATTACCAACAATTCTCTCCAGTCATCTTCCATTAATGACACAATAAAGAAGATTCCATCTTGTTCCTTTGTCACCACTAAGCAGTATGGATCTCTTGTCCTTTCGAAACCGGCACAACATGTGTTCTAATGAGCTGCGGTCAAAATCTAAGATCCATGACATCCAGTTATGACTCACCACTGGTTCTTCTAATCCATTACCGACTGCCGCAAACTTCCCACACGCATGACCAGGAATGGCGACGGAGGGGACGCGCTTCTGTACGGCTGCCAGGAGAGCGGCCGAGGAAATGCACTACAAGGTCAATCAAGCTGTCTGTGTCTCTTCCTCTCCGCTTTGGGAAGCACAGCATGCCGTGGCAGACCTGGAACAGTCATTGTTGAAAGAGCACAGCAGTGATTGATAAAGACGTTCTCTGGACATGATATCCTTTCAATGAAAAGATACTCCAAAAAAAAACCTAAGGCAGGACAATAGATAAAAGGGTTAGCGAAACAAAAAAAAATCAAAGAAGGTGAAATTTGTAATGAATCAATGAGGTATTTTATTAGTATGTGATCATTACGTATATTTGTGAGAATTATGTAATTAAATCCTTAATGTAATTAATATAATTTATTCCTATGATGGCACAGTTTAATTTTCAGCATCATTACTCCAGTCTTCAGTGTCACATGATCCTTCAGAAATAAATATAATATGCTGATTTGGTACTCAAGAAACATTTATTTTCAATGTTGAGAAGAGTTAGTTAGTTAGTTTGACTGATTGATTGAAACTGATTCACTAAAAAGTTTGGAATGATTATAATTCAGAAAATCAAATTCCATTCTGATGTCATCACTGAACCCTTTGACAATAGTGAGACTTGTTTTAGTTGAGTCTCATACTTTGCAAACAGTTTCAAGTCGTCCATGTAGAATAGATGGCTGACTTTATTGTACATGTCGACTTCAAATCCAAGACCTTGTCTATTTAGCATGTTAGTTAGTGGTATTAATGTTAAGCAGAACAGAAGGGGAGACAAGGAATCACCTTGGAATATACCTCATTTTATTGCGATGCTACCCATCTTGATAGACCTCTGGTGTAGAGCACCATCTCAGTCTTCCACTCTCTCATCAATGTCTCTACAAATCGAGTTATAGATGGACAGACTCGATAGGTTTCCATAGCTGCTATTATCCAGGTATGAGGCACACTATCGAATGCCTTCTTGTAATCAGTCCATGCCATACCAAGATTTCTCCTTTGTTTCTTTGCCAGGGATGCAACCATTTTACTTACTAATAGGTGGTCTTTACATCCTCTAGATCAGTGGTTCCCAACCCTGGTCCTGGAGACTTGCAAAAGAAACCTCTGCAGGGTGATAAAGACTACACTGTGTAACTTCCCCGCTTTTCATGCGGCCACTTGGCTGATAAGTAAATAATTGAACGCAAAATATTAATTTGACATTCCAGTTACCTCATCATGACTCGCAATACCCGCTTGAGCACATCAAAACAACGTGTCTACACCAGACGTGAGCGGCGCGATTTGACAAAAGCAAATACAACCCAGTGATGTTCTATCAGTGGATGTGACGCGACACGACATGAAAAATCCGTGACAGTAAACTGATGCCCCATTCTATATCTGATGAACTCCAGCGCTCTGACACAAAGAACAATTGGATTTGCAATGTTCACTTTGTCCAGTCCAGTGTGGTGAAAAGACAAAAAAAAAAAATGAATAGGCATATCTCGCCCTCAGATTCACCAGTACAAAGGTGGGTAATGAAGCCGAACAAGTTAAGACGGCAAGTAGGCTAGTTAAGTAGTACTATGTTAATCACAATATTTCAAATCATATATCTAATTTTGCAATCAAGGTCATGTCTGAGAGGGTGCATGTTCATGAGAGAATCATGAAATCAGCATTAAAATAATCAGAAATGTTTCTTGAGCAGCAAATCAGCATATTAGAATAATTTCTGAAGGATCATGTGACACTGAAGACTGGAGTAATGATGCTGAAAATTCAGCTTTGATCACAGGAATACAGTATAATAAACATTCAAATATATATTTTAAATTGACACATTTCACAATATTACAGGGTTTACTGTATTTTTTATAAATAAATGCATCCTTGGTGAGCATAAGAGACTTTCCAAAAAA
>NW_015664989.1:1015216-1019201 GCF_001515625.1 Sinocyclocheilus rhinocerous | reverse complement strand
AAAAAAGGAGGGGGTAGGAGGGGGGTCTGAAAATATTTTTCTCTTCAAAAGGGGGGCCCGGCAGAAAAAGTTTGGGAACCACTGGATTTAGGAGACATGCAAAACGTGCAGTGTTGTGGTACCTCCAGGACCAGGGTTGGGAACCACTGCTCAAGATGATTTTCTACAACCTTTCTGTTCATCTGGGAGGATGCCATGCTTAATTAAGTGGTTGTATATTCTGTTCTTCGATGCAGCTGTCAAGATCTTGTAGGTTGTTGGGAGGCAAGTTATCGGCCAGTAGTTCTTCGGGTCCCTTGTGTTCTTGCCTTTGGAGATTAAGAAGGTGGTTCCAGATGTTAACCACTCAGGTATACATCTTGGATCATTAATGATGTCATTGAAAGCTCTTGTAAGGTGTTCGTGAAGAGCAGTTAGTTGTTTGCACCAGAAATAAGCATTAATTGCACGACTTCCCCACTTGCAGGGGAAGTCGTGGCCTAATGGTTAGAGAGTCGGACTCGTAACCCAAAGGTTGCGGGTTCGAATCTCGTACCAGCAGGGATTGTAGGTGGGGGTTGTGAATGTACAGCGCTCTCTCCCACCTTCAATACCACGACTGAGGTGCCCTTGAGCAAGGCACCGAACCCCCAACTGCTCCCCGGGCGCCGCAGCATAAATGGCTGCCCACTGCTCCGGGTGTGTGTTCACGGTGTGTGTGTGTTCACTGCTGTGTGTGTGCACTTAGGATGGGTTAAATGCAGAGCACTAATTCCAAGTATACTTGGCCACGTCACGTCACTTTTCACTTTAAAATTCTGGAGTTTATCTGGTCCAGGAGATTTCCAGTTGTGAGTTTGCTTGATGAAGTTAGCTATCTCATCAACTGTGAAGTCATTCCATCAATCTTGCTCTATATGCTCATGGTTCTTCCTCTCCTTTTTGATCCAAGTCGCTTGAATATTATGGACAAAAGTATTTCAAGAATTCCATGCCAGAAGCTTGAGACTTGTTCTTTGGAAGGAGGCTCAGTAACATCGTTTTTTAGATTGTCCAGCTGATGGTAGAACCTTTTTGCGTCTTCATTAAATATTTTGTTTTGATGGTAATGGTTACTTTGTTTAATGTACCTTCTCAACCTTTGAGCTTTTGCCTGGAGTTTCATTTTGACAGTTTGCTCCAGTGTGTCAATGGTTTCTTTGTAGGCTTTATATTTTTTCTTTATTTTATCTATTTGTATGCAGACATGTCATGTTGAGACTCCTTTCTTGGATTAATTGATTACAGCTAGATCTTTGCGATAGGACTCAATGGTATTCTGAATCCTTTTCTTCCATGCCGGTTCCTTATGGGCAGTTGCACGCCTTGTTGATTCCTTTACCTCACCGGCTATGACTGCAGCTGCATACATAAGCTGATTGACTTCATATTTGCTAATGCAGTGTTAGCTAAAGCAATCTGATGTCTAACAGCACAGGTGAGTTTCACCTTGTTCAACTTTTTCCGGCCACCCAGGCTGAGGGTTTATTATTATTATTATTATTATTATTATTATTATTATTATTATTATTATTATTATTATTATTATTATTATTATTATTATTATTATTATTATTATTATTATTATTATTATTATTATTATTATTATTATTATTATTAATTGCAATAATATTATTATACAACTTTTAGAAAATGTATATAATTATGGATATGAATTAATTGAGGTGAGAATCACACCTGATGTAGCTTTTACAGTGGCTGTTCTGTGCAGATTCACTGATCTAAATTTTCTTATTAAATAAATGTCCTTGTTATGTCAGATGGAATGCCAGCAGTACTTAAACTAACAGCTGTTATTTTGCCCAGACTACTGGCAAAAAGGTCTAAATCCATAATGAAGGGGCATCAGAGATGAGGATTTTAGCTTAGTTACAGTATTTGCTCAAATGAGAGGAAACAATGTAAAAATACATAATAAACCACAATCACAAAAATGCCAACCCAGAGGAAATTAGATTTCTCAGAAAAAAAGAAAAATAATTGGATCTATGAGTTAGCCAAAAAAAAAAAAAAAAAGTAATTTGCTGCATAATTTTTACAGAGGTCATGCGTGGAAAAACTTGTTTGGTTTGGACATGATTAAAATCAAAAAGTAGTAAAGTACTCCTGTGAAATACACATTTTCCTGACCTCCACAGGGAACAGAACTAGTCTTGTTTAAATGAGACTATGTATGCATCTTACAGGTCATTCAGGAATTTCTAATGGACTTTATATAAACTTCATGATTTTATGTATTTACTTTTAGAAAAGATAATCTCCACAGTGGTCGTTAAACATTGAATACTAAATAACATTAACGTATGAAACCCTATGTCTGAGATCACTTGGGTAGAAATAAAATTTGTATGGAGTGATTCTAGTTTGCAGGAAACAAATAAATTTCGGCTAGCATTAATTCAACCGCATGCTCAAGTCAAGAAAATCTCTAAAGGCGTTTTATAGGGCGGACTGTCGTCTGCATTGACAGCAGAGGTCTTTATCTGCGACAGCAACAAAGCGTTTAGCATAACACTAAGACGAGCGTTTGTTTGGACCCTCTTTCGGCCCGGTTTCGCCACTGGTGCTTCTCCGTGCTGTAGTTGATTGTTTCTGGCATTACTCCAGGCCTCTGCTTTGTAAGGTCTCCAGCTCCTGGGGTGATTTCACTGTCCAGTGAGCTATGAAAGCTTTTTATAAGTACATCAGCACAACTGCATTAATCGGCAGCCATATTGATTCAGCATTTGTGTGTAAGACAGAGAGAAGAGGAACGTTAATGGATATATGTATAATGAAGTACCTCTCAACCTCGTGCTTGAGTCACAAATGGGGCATAAAGTTTTGCGAGTCTCAGCCAAACACAAAATAAAAATACTGACCCTTAAGTTTTCCTCATTTCCTCTGGGGTAAATGCAAAGTGCCACTGGAATTAAATTGACATGAATGTTTATAGTCCACTTAATCAGTAGAAACAACTGTTAAATGCCTCCCTTTTGACTGTTAGAATCTTTAATGAAACAAAAACATTAAACATTAAAGCATCATGTTACGTGATTCATGTAATGCATGAGGACGAATCTCTCCACTCGCAAGCGGATTTCCTTCACTCACACAAAACTGGATGTGTGCTTTTAAATATATATTGTTCTTTAATGAATTGGCTCTGCTCTCGCTCAGATATTGCATGTACATGCTCAAACGTTGTCTTCGCATCACTGAAGACCAGAATAGCTTTTTTTTCTAATTCAGGTGAAGAGTAGGCTTATCTCACTAAATGGAAGCAAGCTGATTATAGTCAGCCTTCTCTAGTTATTTATTTTATTAATAGCCTACTTATTAAGTGCTTAAATTGTAAATATGCGTTTATTCAATTGTTTTATTTAGTGCATTTGTATTTTGTTGTTTTTGTATATGGTTTTGCAATAAAAGCGTATCAACCAGGTTCCAGAAATAATCACTGAGGGTGCTTCTGAAATTAGTGAGGGTGCTCTAGTCTTAATGCACATTTTCACATATTTTGTCCCGTCTATTGCTATGGTTATCACTATGTCAATCACTGCTACTTCGAGAGCGAATCCCGCATAAATATGCAGACGTCACTACCGAAACTTTGCAACGTGTGTGTGGCCGAAAAACAAAGTTCTACATTTTAAATGGATTATAGACTAGAAAGCATGCAAAGAGTGCTCATAACCACTAAAAAGCTGTCACTCTTTGTTTAGTGAGTGTATACACATTATAACATACATTGTGCCGCAACCATATGCACATAGACACATTTTATTACTTCATTTAGCCAGACAAATATACGTATTTTAAAATTATAAATGGCCGGATAAGTAACATATATGGCAATATCAGTCTTGATATAGAGCAATATGTCACATATAACATTTCTGTACGAGTATCTTAGAACAGCAGCTCCTTGTATGTAGTCTGCGGAAATACTATTTACTTTATTTCT
>NW_015664989.1:1003313-1015105 GCF_001515625.1 Sinocyclocheilus rhinocerous | reverse complement strand
CCAGCTATACTAAGCTGTGCTGGCTGCAGTGGCAGGCTGCAGAGGGCACATTAGGAAGCTTTGACATTATCAAAGATCATGTCAAATCAATATGTGTGTTGACAAACTTCAGATTGCTCCCTGCTAGATTTGCAGATAGGATACAAACCCTCCCAGATGGTGTTTGCTTGCTTGAATCTTGCCTGCGTTGCTGCTCTCCCAGGAGAAGCCAGCACACTGACCAGCTCTGAGCACTTCATTGAAATTTAAATTGCAGGTTTTTATACAAATGTCACTTAGGAATATGTGATATATCTGGAATACGGTGAATGTGAAACATTGGTGTTATTTAGAATCGTGCACAAAGTCCCACTTACATAGTAGCTACACCAAAGTGCATACACAATACAATTCAACTGGATACCATTTAAAAGAACACAAAAACAGTTAGCATATTTATCATGGGTGCACAAGGTATCCATTTATAATATAACACAGCCATTTTAGTTTATAATATAATCTAGAATAACAAATATACACACAGTGTTTTCTGTTGTAATATACTGTATGTGTAGTTAAATCAAACCACAGTCAGTATTTTAATGAATAAAACACTTGTAAATACAGCAGGTAAACTATAAAAAAGCATAACAAGAACTGAAAAGTAACAAGAACTGACACATAAAATAATGAAGCAAGGGGTATAAATACACAGTCCAAGACAAGGGAACTAAACAAGAAGATACAGGTGAAACAAATCAGTAACCAAGGGCATAAACTGTATCTAATGTTGTCTCCAAAATTGAATACTTCCCTACTTTACAGTATATGAAAAAAACAGTATACCAAAACAGCAGTTGGTCCAAGTTCATAGTATTTGAAAAACAGGAGAAAAGTACCACTATGACCTACTACTTCTGCCGAGATTCTGAAGTGTGCATTCGATGGACACTTTACTATGCCATGAGGCCATAATGGGAGACAATTTATGAAAGGCGATGAAGCAATGCAACTGACGCTGGTAGGTCATATGACAGTAACATGGTAGATGTTGTACATCTGAATTTCATAATACCTATATTCAAACTACACAGAATGTACTTGTTTACTGTTCGCAAAGTAACTTCAAATTAAAATGTAGTACCTACTCAGACAGTATGTGATTTTGGACGCACTGTAAGACAAGAAGGGACACAGGAACTAAACCGAGGAGAAACAAAAGGAAAACAGGAATGCATATCAACATAAAAGTCCATAAAGGCAACATGAACATGACAGCATGCTTATAATTTATTCCTGTGGTGGCAAAGCTGAATTTTCAGCAGCCATGACTCCAGGGTCACATGATTCAAATATGCTGATTTAGTGCTCAAGAAACATTTCTTATTACTGTCAATGTTGAAAACAGTTGTGCTACTTCATAATTTTGTGGAAATTATGATATATTTTTCAGGATTATTTGATAAAGGTCAAATTTCTATTTGAAATATAACTTTTTGTAACACTTTTGATGAATTTAATGAGTTAATGCTTAATAAACATTAACTCAAAAAAAAAAAAAGTTGCATTATACGCTCTATATTTTTTGTTTAAGGCATTGTTGGTCTGATAGAAGTGCCTATACTTGGAACCCAGATGCTCATTCACTGTCTTTTTAATTTTGAACCACGGCATAATGGATGGTCCAAACAGAAGAGGAAGACCCCACAGAGAATGGACTAATGCCATCAGACACTGGTGTGGAGCAATCCTTCAGGATTTAAGCTGTTCTACACTAGACAGGAATTTATGGAAGAGAATTGACAATAAGGCATCAGACGCCTACAGGCATGGGCCCATGGTTGTTGTTGATGATTATGATGATGTTGTAGACTCTCATTTCTTCCACATCTAGTATGCAAATGTATTAATCTTTGTAGGCTTCAGGGCATTCATAAGTTTACTTGACAAAACAGACATGCAGCATTCATGCCTAAACTGAAGTTACCTCAAACAAGAGATATGTGATATTTAAATTTAAAAAAATAAAAAAAAATTTCAGTGACGATTTCAAGTTTTCCACTGGTAAATTAAATTTCGCTTGGTTATTCATATGCATGTAACTTGGAATTACAATATTTTCCACTCCACTTGAAGGTTGATTATTGAAGGCTCCTCAAATAAACTGCAATACATGTATATAGAGAGACCATGGTATTCATTTCTACGCTTGTTAGCATATTAGCATATGACAGTTTTTAAGCATACTTTTGCCATTCATTATAAAGGTTTTTTTTTTTTTTTTTTTATAAATGAGAGAAAAAAAAACACCTTTGAGTCTCAGACAGAGAAATATAACCCAATAAGCGAAAAACAGATTGATATCAAATATTCATATTGTTTCATGAAATATTAATGCACACTGCATATTTCAAATCGATTTGTTTTGCAAATGTTTTCTCCTAAATATTCTCCCCAGTGCTAAGCGGCTTACAAAACAAAGACGCTCCGATTAGCTAAAATGCATAAATTTTCCCTAAGAAATTAGCTGAGAAGAAGCTGAAACAATTGTTTGAGTACAATGGCGTTAAACAACAATACTTCTAAACCGATCAACATACAGAGCTGAGCCTCAGGAGGTCAAATCCTCTTTTCTAAATGTTAAACAAACATTCTGAAGAGTGACATAGAAAACGCTATACAGTTTATACAACACCATGTTTTAAACTACCCTCATATCCGAGCCAGAGTCTGATTAAGAGAGATGAAAATAAAGGGCCTCATTATCTAAGTAGTATGTAAATAGTATGAAATATATAGTATTCAAATATACAATCGATGTTATTAAAAAGTTTGGGGTCATTATTATTATTATTATTATTATTATTATTATTATAATTTTTGTGGAAAGGGTTATTATTTGTTTATTTATTTATGATCGATGAATAGAAAGTTTAAAAGAAAAGCATTTGTTTAAAATAAATAAAATCCTTAGCAGCATTATATATGTTTTACTAATGTCTTTATAAATGTCTTTTCCATTTCATGCAAAAAATACACAAATGTTCTTCTTTATAACAAGTGATCATCATACTGGTTTGGTAGAGTTTTTTTGTTATCATAAAATAACATGCAACAAGATAAGATGGTCTTTAAAGTACGACTTGCAATATTATCAGCCAACCCAGCCAAGATCTTGTAATTGCACCCCATTTCTTAATATAATACAAGATTGAACAATGTAACTGGGGTCTCATCTGTGTAAAGGTTATAGCTGAAGGGCTATTTATTTAATGTGGAATGTCTGACAGAGATTAACCATACTGGTATATAAACAGTAGGCTATATTATTTTGTGCTATGCTATGATAGTCTCGATGCTAGTCAAGAATAACCAGTCAGAGGCCCGTTTTTGTTTTATTTTGGGGCTTTTTTGCTTCCTTATTTCAGATAGGACAGCAAAGGTTAATGGGAAATGAACCAGGAGAGATGGGATATATATGGGATCAGGAAACAACAGAGTCCACACTTGAACCTGCGTCCCCACCGGAGCTCAATGGCCCATAGATGTCTTGAGTATGTGCATGACAGCTGCCACGGCTCTGACACAAGTCCGATCTCCTGACCGTACCCACGGTTTACTAGATTTACTCTGCGTGCTGTAAAAAAAAGACTTTTCTTTATAGTGAAGGTCAGGGAATCCGCAGAGGAAGTGACTGACTCTAACTGAATGTATGAAGTTCTTGGCCTGTATGGAGCTGATTGCAAGTCAATGGTTCTTCTACCACTCACGTGCACTTTGGACTTCAGGTCAAGTCATATATGTCTTTAAGGTATACATTAAAGAAGGAAGCTGCCAGGTAAATTCACATCTTCTGAAGCGATAGCATCAGGAAGCCGTGTGAAGAGCTCACTGTGTTTGATTCGGTTTCTTCGAGAACAGGCCTGGAGGATTTTGCAATACAGCATCTTCTCAATCATGTCAGACAGCCCCGCAACACAAACAAAACATCAGCAAAACTCAACAGCAGCAGTCAGGACACCAAGGGAGCCGAATCCACTGGCAAGAAGTCAATATGAACCACGATTAAACCAAAACAAGGCCAAACGTATTTATAACATATATATAAAAATGCATTTAAACTTTAATTCCTCATCTGCCTTTGTTATATGCAGGATTGTCTTAGCTCTGTAAAGCCTGACATATGAAAGAATAGTCAGAGAAATGGAACAGTTCATTGAACCTGTAGACAAAATATAAACAAAAAATATATTTTTTTTTGTTGAGATTTATATTTGAAACATTAGGCTTGTATGGCTCATATAGTACGACATAGTGAGAATATGAAGCTCATACTTGAGAAGGAAAAAAAAAAACACCTTACTTTTATTCAGAGGGACAAACTGAGCAAAAATATGCAGTTTGGTGCAGTTGCTGATATGTATTTGGACAAAAAGTAAAATTTAATTATGGTAGCTTGTAATGTAAATCAATGAGATAAGTATAGCAGATACTTACATTAAATGGATACAAATATCAGTTTCACTCAATAGTGCCCAATAATATGTCTTAAGATGATATTTAAATACTTCATTTCATAATCAAAGCTCTGTAGTTTTTATTATGGGGGAAAACATATAATGCAATGCAATGTACAGTACAAATGCATGTATCATATTTGACAACCACATAAAATGAAATGTAAAAGTAAAAATGTAAAAAAGTAAAACCATCAATTAGCGACAGAAGGCATGCAGTCAATTCAAAACCATTGAAACCAATGGAGCTACTATCAATTTAGGCTTACACTGCTTTTGGGAAACACAGCCCTGGTTGATATAATTTAGAAGCCATATAAATTAGCATATCAAATATGATGCAGTAGGCCATATAGGGTTAATTTCACTAGGTTGTCTTCCTGTTAAGGGCTGAACTGTGAACCATATTTGAATGTGGATATTTTCAACATGTGTTATCTTTTTACATTGTTTCTTCATGTCAATGCCAAATTACATGCCAGCAAATATTATATTGATAATCGATCACAACAATTAACACAGATTATATTACAGTCATGTTTACAAATATTTTAACAAATTTGACTTGTAACTTGTAAGCCAAAAGGTTAAACAGCTTTTTGGCAGCCTGTGTTTAATGCAAATTTAGTGCCAGTATTAATTTTAGCAATAAATGAGATGGTCAGGCAAGCAGTCAAGAAAATAGATTAAATAGAGCACTGTATTGACATCAATGTGCTTAATGTAAATGTGGGAGTTCACTTTATTTTTAAAAGGATTTTAGTATATATGTGTGTGTGTATGTATGTATGTTCAGGCTGAAACCTGTTTCAGAATAAAAGGAAATTGTGTTATTATTGACATTTTTTTCTAGACATAGGTGGTGAAAATGTGTGTAAATAAACAAACAAACAAACACACAATCAAACAAATAAATAAATAAATAATAATAATTGGAGGGGAAACAACATTGTGATAAAAAAAATACAAATAAGAAATTATATTGTGATGCATGTTGCTTAGCTTTATGCATTTACAATGCACAAGTTGATGAGGCGACTAGAAGATAATTGCTTCTATAATTCAAGAATTGTTTCTTCTTGATAACTGTTTATACTTGAGTAATTGGTGCCCAGAAACAATTACCTAAAACCTGTTAAGTAAAGCCTTTATTACCATTTTGTTTCTTCTGCATTTCACCCTTGAATGCAAACCAAATACTATATAATATTGCAGCCCATATGCAAATAAAGAGGATGGGATCATGGCAACATGTTTGCATTCCCAACAAGCAATGCAGACGACTAACTCCGAAATCCGTCTGCTAAGCCTCCATATGGCCCAGTTTGTCTGGCCTGTTTGCTGGCACATGGGGCCTTGTCACTGCCTAGCATGAATATTACCACAGCTTGGTTCTGTCTGCGTGCAGCAAAACAGCTATAAATGGGAGACTTTGTGTGGCGGATGACACGCTTCTGCCCAGTCGACAGATCGTCCAAGCGGGAAGGAGACATAACTCCACTCGCATGATAGACAGGCAGGAGGGCCTCAGTACATCACCGAGCACATGGAGGGGAGGGCTGGATGCCCAGGCTCGGTTACTAGGCCTCCAGCCAGCAAACGGACAGCATCTCCAGGGGCTGAGACACCGTAAACCCATCGTCAGAACAGGCCTGGCCGCTGGCACTTGGGAAAACAGGTTGCGAGCAGCCTGGATAGAAATGATAGAGGGGGGATGGGGGAGAGGCGATGGGAACATACCGCAGAGCAGCAGGCTCTCTTATCACCGAGTGAGCGGGGAACAGTATCAACTGCTCACTTGTACTGATAAAGCATATGTGGGACATTTGCAGTGTCCCACTGTGGTGCAGAAAGGCAGCTAATTTTTGGTCAGTCTGGGAATTAACTCCTTGCCAAGACTTATTTGAGCAAAGGGTCATTCTGCTTCTCTTGTCTGAGATGATGTTCGGGCACCAGCGGTTTTATTACCACCATTGTCTAAAAGGTTGGCACAGAATTCTAATTTAAAGGATGCTTTATGATAGTATTAAACTGTTTTTTTTTTTCTCCCTTATTTTTTATGATGAATTTCCTTCTAAAAAGTACTGAAGTGTAAAATGTGATGTTTTACATTAATTAGGCATTTTAACTTTTTAACATTTAATCCCTCAAATAAATTCCAGGGGGAAATTCTCATTTCCACTTTTACTTAAGAATGTAACAATCATATATTTTTAGAATTTGTAACCAGTCAGGAGTTAACTATTTGAAATTTAATTCAGAATTTGTTAGTACAGTATGTCCAAGACTATTTCTCAAAAAAATAAAATAAATAAATAAATAAACATGCCTTACTGCTGTCAATGTCTTATTAAGAAACACTCATAGTATGAGACAAATAAACAAACTGCATACAAATGGAAAATAACAAGTAATATTAACTCTATACATATATTAAATGAAATAGTCTATTATCTTTAGAAACAAATAAATAATAAAAAAAAAATGCATACTGTATGTGTTGTTGTTGAGTATCATATTTTATATATCAGGCATTTATGGCTAAAATAGTACGATGCATGAAAAAAATTGAGATCATACTCAAAGAGGAAGAAACACTTCAGTTTTATTCAGAGGCCCAAACTCAGCAAAATATGCAGTTTGGTGCAGTTGCTGATATTTATATGGCCAAAAAGTAAAATGAAATTCTGATTAATTAGAATGTAAATCAATTAGATCTGTATAATAGTATAGCATGTTGCTATAATAAATAGTATGTCTTAGTAAGATTATATTTAAATGTTTATTTTTGTAAACAAAACATACAATACAATACAATGCTGGCTGGGATATACAAATAAATGTTTCCTTTATGCTTACTTTAGAAAAAAAACAAAAAAAACATGCTTACCACGACCTGAAGGTGGGAATTTTACTAATGTGACCTTAAGGCTGTAAAACTTTATTTAAGTAATCAAAAGTGCACTTATTTGAGAAATTACCCAAACTACTGACCTCGGCTAATTTATTTTCATATTCTACTCATGATTTGTCCTTGGCCCTTTCCTCCTCTTTTGCACTTGGCGGAACTGATGACTTTAGGCAGTGGCAGTGGCAGGACAGGGTGGCACGTCCTGGCACGGATCAGCCAGTTATTGCTGGCTTAGACCTGGTTCCTGTCGGCACCCTGCTGAGAGAAGACATGTCACTGCAACCCATCCACACACCTCTGACAGAACCTGCTGCGCTAGAGATTACGAACGGCCCTCATCAAGCCACTGACCCGTCCACAGGGGCCCAGCAGATGGGCCCTCAGTGCTGATGCCTGCTTAACCTCTCCGTACATCTTCAGCTTTTGGCTCCTTCAAACTGGACACACACACACAAAAGATCTATAAAAGAACGAAAGCCCGGGCCCTCTTTCAGACGCTCCTGCATTTAACGAGCAAAGTGTAATTAAGATGGAGGCCTGATAAAAGCAAACTCTTGTCTAGCTGATGGTGTGTGACTTGATCAGCCAAGTAGCTGTGTGTGAGTTTTTAAAAGTGGACCGACAGCTGAAAAATAGCAAACGCTGGAACCTGCCGTCAGGAAGAGGGATGTGCGGTCCGTCCGACTGTGGCAACACGGGGCAGCCCAAAATAGGTGTGTGTGTGTGTGTGTGTGTGTGTGATCAAGAATCATAACAAATGATTTGACTGCAATCATCTTGGCTGCCCTCAAACTTTAGAAAATAGTTGTTAAATAATTTCAAAACAAGCCTGCTTGTCCCGTGGAGTTTCACATTTTGAAGGTCAACTATTTAAATTGACAGAGCTGCGATTTTGCTGATGTATGCAAGCAATTATACAAGCAAACTCTGCCAGATTTTAAGATCAAGTGCTCCTTGCTTGAAGGGTACAGAGATTTACCTGTTGTCCTTCTCAGTCTAGCCTATATATCTGTCAGTAAATAGCACTTAAATATCTGTGTACTTTGAACATCATCAAAATTGAGCATCAGAACTGTCTATTCTGTACACTTTTTTACATAAATAAATAAAGAATGAATGAATGAATTAATTAATTAATTAATGAAGCATGTTAAATTACATCCATTTTTGAATTAGTAAGACTGAAATTGTTTTCTTGCAAAATGTATACCAATAATCTTTGTTTTATGTACAGCTTCATTCATTCATTCATTCGATTATTAATAAAATTAGTATTGTTTGTTTATCATCTACTAAATAATGTGCAAGAAACTGTTTTAATAAGTTCTATCTTTCAGTCCATGTCTTTAGCTTTGAGATAATCAATATGCTTGTGCATTATAGAATAAACTGTACATTTAAAATTTTTAAATTTACAGTATTTCACTTGGACCAGAAATATTGATGACTCATTTTAATTCAGATTTTATTTAATCAAATGCTCTCTGCAAAAAGTATGTATTTTCCTCTGCCACCCACTGACAATAGCAAGTAGCAAATCATGGTTCACCAGGTTATTGGGTATTTAAAAGGAAAAAATAAAATCAAATAAAAAAGGAAGACAATAACTCTTCTTGACATATTTCGTAGGACTTTGAAAAAGTTATTCTACAATTATTCTGAATAATGTTTTGAGCAAAATAAATGGGCCACACTTTATTTTAAGGTCCAATTTTCGCCATTACCAAACCATTAACTATGACTTGTAAACTCCTAATTTTGCTGCTTGTTAATGGTTAGTAAGGTAATTGTTAAGTTTAGGTATTGGGTAGGATTATGGATGTAGAATATGGTCATGCAGACTGTATGCTTTATAAGTACCAATAAACAGACAATATTTTAACAATATACATGCTAATAAGCAGCTAGTTAATAGAGATAATTGGTCCCTACACTAAAGAGGGTTACACTTTATTTGAAGGTGTCCTTGTTACAGTGTAATTATTTAAGTACTGAGTAATACTAATTAACTACATGCACATACTGTATGGTTAGGGTAATGATTAGGGTTACTTGCATGTAATTATGCCTAATATACTGTTATTTTAATAGTAAATACATGTAACATGTAACAAGGACACCTTCAAATGTTAGGGTTAGGGTTACCCTAAAGTGTTACCAATATTTATTTATTTATTTAAAAAAAAAAAACAAGAAGAGTATTCATTCAAACAGAATGATATGCTAATACTGGTACAGATATGCACTGTTTTCCCCATTCCCCACCATTACTGTGATGTTTCAAAAATACTAATAGGAATAATTAAAAATTGTCATTCTGTGATTCTGTTCCAGGAACACTGAGCCTGAATGCTCTTCTCTTGCCAAATTATCTATAACTAGTCAAAGCTGGAGTCCAAACAGTTTTTCCATCCCAATGTCAATATATGGCTATGTACAGCTTAATTTCAGTGAGGAAAACAGTGTGTGATTAGACATTATAAAACCCGCTAATTGATCTTTACAGTAATATGAGTTTATGAACGTTTTTGGAAAACATATATTAGTTTGATTAACTGGATGCTCAGTAGCTTTAATCAAGATTATGGAGGTAAACAAACTGCTAATTACTGTTCCCTTTCAGTCGGTCACGTTTGACGTTACGTCAGAACAAACTGAAGAATGGGATCTCGCCCGAGAGCCCAATCACCTTCGAGTGGTAACAGAACAAGCCAATGGTACGCTGAGTACCTTGGTCTGCGGAATTTGCTTCGTGAGCTCCGCCCCGCCGTGTGGGTATATAAGGAGCAGCGCAAGCAACTCGCATTCAAGCTTTCGCTTCGGAGCCGAGCATATCTCTCTGCTGGTATCACCGGAGTGTTTTGCAACAAGCTTTCAGTGGTGTTGGTGTGACAACGCGATTCAGCGGTTCGTTGAAGAGCTTCCTGCTTCTTCTTTCCAGCTCATGCATTCCCCTGAGCTCTTCAGCACCTCTGAAAGAGCTATTTCCTCTAAAAGAGTACACGGGTTGTGTTTGCGTCTTTTTAAAGTTATCATACCGCCCGTGCATTTCTGGGTGCGGCCGATATTTGGCTCCTCGTGATGGCCACGATCGCTGTGTCACGTGTCTGGGCTTTCAGCACACTGAGGCTGCGTTCGTGGATGGTTCATGTTCTCATTGTGGGGACATGATCATCTTGGCATCAAGATCGAGACTCGATTACCTTAAACACTATAGAGTCCCCTCTGCCACACTCCAATCTAGTTCCGCTTCCAAGCGTAAGAGGTCTACTTTGGCTGTTAGCCAGGGTGATCTGAGGGTTACGGTGTGGGCTTCCCCGATGAGACAGCCTCCTCGGGCCGCACCCCCCTCACAAACACCGCAGCCTGTGGAGCCTCCGGTTGAGCTTTCTGGGCCCTCTCATCAGGATCCCAGAATCTCATTCAGGGCTCAGGAGGATGACCGAATGTCGATCGCCGCATCACAAGGCGGGCTTGAGTCCTCGGGAGATGAGGCTGCGTTGCGTCCCTCTGGGACGTCAGCATTGCCCGAGTCTGATTCAGAGCTGACGGCCATGCTTTCCCGGCCAGCTGAGAGCATCGGGCTCGAGTGGAGTCCTCCACCCTGTCCCGAACACTCGAGGCTGGACGATTAGTTCCTGGGGGCTGCACGCGCTGATCGCCAGCGCCCCCCTCCGGTTCCTTTCTTCCCGGAGGTGCATTAGGAAGTTACCAGTTCGTGGAAGGCACCTTTAACTGCCCGAAACCGTTCTGGTGCTACCTCCGCCTTCAGGCCAAAGGATATGTGGGGATACCCCCAGTGGAGCGCTCGGTTGCGATGCAATTTTGTCCTCAGAGCGCCTCCACCTGGCGTGGTGGTCACAAGCTCCCGTCCAAAGCCTGTAAGTTCTCATCCACGCTTCTGGCCAAGGCTTACAGAGCTGTGGGTCAGGCCGCTTCTGCCATGAACACCATGGCCACCCTCCAGGTCTACCAGGCCAAGGTGCTCAAAGAGCTGCACGAGGGCAGTGCTGACCCAGAAGTCTTGCAGGAGGCGCGCACTGCTACCGACCTCGCCCTCCGGGCGACGAAGGTCACTGCACGTACCTTGGGTTAGGTGATGTCCAATTTGGTGGTCCAGGAGCGCGACCTATGGCTGAACCTGGCAGACATGAGGGAATCTGATCGGACTCAGCTCCTCAACTCCCCGTTCTCTCAGGCTGGCCTCTTCGGCGACGCGGTTGAGAGTTTTGCCCAGCAATTCTCTGCCGCCCAGAAGCAGTCTGAGGCCATAAAACATATTCTGCCCCGGCGGCCCGCTGCTGCCTCCACACTGCCGCTGGCTCAGCCACTTCAGCCTGCTCGTCGCTGAAGGCGCCCCCCTGCGGTCTCCTCCACTCCCGCTC
>NW_015664989.1:996179-1002610 GCF_001515625.1 Sinocyclocheilus rhinocerous | reverse complement strand
TCTGTCTCCTCTCCACCAATAAGCTGGTGTGTGGTGGGTGTTTTGGCGCACTATGGCTGCCGTCGCATCATCCAGGTGGATGCTGCGCACTGGTGGTGGATGAGGAGATACCCCCTGACAATGTAAAGCGCTTTGAGTGCCTAGAAAAGCGCTATATAAATGTAATGAATTATTATTATTTTATTATTATTATTATTATAAAACATATTCTGCCCGGGCGGCCCGCTGCTGCCTCCACACTGCCGCCGGCTCCGCCACCTCAGCCTGCTCATCGCCGAGGGCGCCCCCTGCGGTCTCCTCCACTCCCACTCGACCACAGCAGCAGCCTCCACCCGGCCGCAGCGAGGAGATGGCCGCAGAAGGGTGGCGCAGCCCATCTCTGCCCCTAAACCTGCCAAGCGTCAGGCCAAGCGGCGTTCCTGAGACGGGCGACACGGAGATGGGGAAGTCAATCCACGGCCAGTGGTACCCAAACCTTCATTAAAAGAGCTGTTTCCTCTCGTTTTGGATGGGCTGGTGTTCCCCTAGAACCAGTGTCCAGGCATGTTATCGTGTCAACAGATGCCTCTGCCACGGGCTGGGGTGCCATGTGCAAAAGGACATGCTGTGTCAGGCTCCTGGACGGGACCCCGACTTCAGTGGCATGTCAATTGCCTCGAGTTGCTAGCAGTACGTCCGCTTCAAGGCCCTGCTGAAGGACAAGCACGTTCTGGTTCGTACGGACAACACGGCGACCGTAGCGTACATCAACCGTCAGGGTGGTCTATGCTCCCGTCACATGTCGCAATTCGCTCGCCATCTCCTCTTGTGGAGTCAGAAGCATCTGGGGTCGCTTCGTGCCGTTCACATCCCGGGCAGGCTCAATTGTGCAGCCGACGAGCTCTCACGACAGCAGTCTCGCCCCGGGGAATGGAGACTCCATCCCCAGTCGGTTCAGCTGATTTGGGACGCTTTGGAGACGCTCAGGTAGACCTGTTTGCCTCTCCAGAAAATTCCCACTGCCAGTTGTTTTACTCCCTGACCGAGGGCACCCTTGGCACGGACGCTCTGACACACAGCTGGCCTCAGGGCCTGCGCAAGTATGTATTTCCCCCAGTGAGCCTTCTTGCACAGACGTTGTGCAAAATCAGGGAGGACGAGGAGCAGGTCCTCATGGTTGCGCCTTATTGGCCCAGCCGGACCTGGTTCCCCGAACTTGTACTCCTCGCGACAGCCCATCCCTTGCCAATCCCTCTGAGGAAGGACCTTCTTTCTCAGAAACAGGGCACCCAATGGCACCCGCGTCCTGATCTTTGGAACCTACATGTGTGGGTTCTGGACGGGTCACGGAAGGTTTAGGTACCTTGCCACCTCAGGTGGTAGCTACCATCACTTCAGCTAGGGCCTCGTCTACCAGACACGCCTATGCTCTGAAGTAGAACCTCTTCGTCACTTGGTGTTCTTCACGTCGAGAAGACCCCTGGAAATCCCCAATCGGCTCAGTGCTTTCCTTTCTTCAGGAAGGTCTATGTGGCTGCCATTGCGGCTCACCATGATCCTGTTGACGGTAAGTCTCTTGGGAAACATGACCTGATCGTCAGGTTCCTGAGAGGGGCCATGAGGCTCAATCCGCCTCGCCCTCAACAAGTTCCCTCTTGGGATCTCGCAGTTGTTTTATCCACACTGCAGAGAGCTCCTTTTGAACCCTTGCTTTCAGTGGAGCTAAAATTCTTATCATTAAAAACTGCGCTCCTGACGGCTTTGGCTTCGGCTTTAAGAGGGTCGGGGACTTGCAGGCATTTTCAGTTGACGAAGCGTGCCTGGAATTCGGGCCGGCCAACTCTCACGTTATCTTGAGACCCCGGCCTGGATACGTGCCCAAAGTTCCCACCACTCCTTTTAGAGATCAGGTGGTGAACTTGCAAGCGCTGCCCCCGGAGGAGGCAGTCCCAGCCCTGGCGCTGCTCTGTCCAGTACGTGCTCTCCGCACTTACGTAGACAGAACTCAGTGCTTCAGGACCTCAGACCAGCTCTTTGTCTGTTATGGAGGCCAGCAGAAGGGAAAGGCTTTGGGTTAACTTTGGGTTATCTCACTGGATAGTGGATGCTTTTGTCTTGGCTTATCAGGCTCAACATTGCGGCTCATCATGTTCCTGTTGACGGTAAGTCGCTTGGGAAACATGACCTGATCATAAGGTTCCTGAGAGGGGCCATGAGGCACAATCTGCCTCGCCCTCAACAAGTTCCCTCTTGGGATCTCACAGTTGTTTTGTCCGTGCTGCAGAGAGCTCCTCTCGAACCCTTGCTTTCAGTGGAGCTAAAATTCTTATCATTGAAAACTGCGCTCCTGACGGCTTTGGCTTCGGTTAAGAGGGTCAGGGACTTGCAGGCATTTTCAGTTGACGAAGCGTGCCTGGAATTCGGGCCGGCCAACTCTCACGTTATCTTGAGACCCCGGCCTGGATACGTGCCCAAAGTTCCCACCACTCCTTTTAGAGATCAGGTGGTGAACTTGCAAGCGCTGCCCCCGGAGGAGGCAGACCCAGCCCTGGCGCTGCTTTGTCCAGTACGTGCTCTCCGCACTTACGTAGACAGAACTCAGTGCTTCAGGACCTCAGACCAGCTCTTTGTCTGTTATGGAGGCCAGCAGAAGGGAAAGGCTTTGGGTTAACTTTGGGTTATCTCACTGGATAGTGGATGCTATTGTCTTGGCTTACCAGGCTCAAGACCTGCCATGCCCCCTAGGGGTGAGAGCTCACTCAACTAGGAGTGTGGCTTCCTCCTGGGAGCTGGCGCATGGCGCCTCGCTAACAGACATCTGTAGAGCTGCGGGCTGGGTGACCCCTAACACATTTGCGAGATTCTATAATATCCGTGTAAAGCCTGTGTCCTCCCATATACTTGCCCCTTCGGGCAAGTAAACAGGACCTGCTCGGTGACAATTTGCTTGCTGCGCCATTCCACTCCACGGACTGGTGCTATTCTCCTCGGGTGAGTTCCACAGTTCAGAAACCTGGGTTCCTCCAGCACTGTTGGTGTCGAGCACTTGCGTGCAGGCCCTGCCCATCAGCCCCTGTGTTAGACTAGGTGCCTCCATGTGTTGTGATTCCCCTCTTAGGCAATCCCACGTGTGTATTTCCACAGTAAGTCTCTCTCGGCAGCATGTTTCTTTCCCTTGGCAAGCCACCCTTGCCATCTCTGATGTTGAAACACATCCACCCTGCGGGCTGGGTACCTCAGAGATTCATATGTATCACCGCTACGCCGGTTGATATGTGCTTTGTAAGACCTCCTACGAGCAGGCAGCCTGTTAGCATACTTACAGCTGGAATATGCTACCCAGTGCATTCTGTGTTAGGTATAGCCCTTCTCTCGTGCTGGCCTCACGACAGGGTGCTATCAGTTACGCAGGTCACTGGAAGACAGCCACTGTTGCGTTTTGGAAGGCACCCCATTCGTCACTTTATTCTGACGTAACGTCGAACGTGACCGACTGAAAGGGAACGTCTAGTTTGCGTATGTAACCCTCGTTCCCTGAAGGAGGGAACGGAGATGTTACGTCCCTTTGCCACAATTGCTGTTCCGCTGAATGGCTGGGTCACATGGCTCAGCTCCTCAGCGAAGACTTGAATGCGAGTTGCTCGCACTGCTCCTTATATACCCACACAGCTCGCGATGCAAATTCCGCAGACCAAGGTACTCAGCGTACCATTGGTTCATTCTGTTACCACTCGAAGGTGATTGGGCTCTCGGGCGAGATCCCATTCGTCAGTTTGTTCTGATGTAACGTCTCCGTTCCCTCCTTCAGGGAATGAGGGTTACATACGTAACCTGGACGTTTTCTTCAGTGTCTGAGTGCTGTGATTGGCCTATTTAAGTTCAAATCACCTTTTTAATTCAGTCATTTTCCAATCACCAGTTATGGTTGCTAAAAATTATCTCTATAAATTAATAAAATACCACAGTCTTATAGAATACTTGATTCTGATTGGCTGACAGATATACCATATAAAAAGTATATTTTAAAAGTAGCTTACAAGTGTAGAGATACACTAGAGTATGTCATTTTCAGCTTATATGGCAGTGGAAGTCACTGATGAGTTACTGGTTCAAAAGAAAGAAAGAAAGAAAGAAAGACTTCCAGGCTAATGCATTTTCTATTATTAAAATGTGTCATTGTGTACTTTCAACAAAACTATAGACTCCACAGTGTTAATTCACTGAAAAATAATGCTTAGCCTAATTACTACTTCAATTTTGCATTAAAGGTGGGGTAAGTGATTTCTGGTAGCCAATGTGATATTTCAAATCACCAAAACAATCACGCCCCTACCCCAAAAGGGTCTCGCCCCACACATACGTACGCAACCCAGGCAACGATAAGTTCTGTGAAACAAAGCAAAACCAATGTTACACCGTGTCTACACCGGACGCAAGCTGCAAAATACAAAATATACAAAATACTATAGAACTCATTATAATCAGTGATGCTGTCTACACTGGATGTGGAACAGTGCGACACGACAAATCCCCGACAGAAAACTGCTGCTGCGTTCTATTTATGACGTATTGACACAAATATCAAATTATTTTCAACGGTCGCTTTGTTGGGTCCAGTGTAGACAGACTTTAGCTGTTGCGGCGCGACAACTATTGCGTCCAGTGTAGACACAGTGTTACTCACCTATCGAGAAGAAACAAAGCAACCTCGGTGTCCGATCGCAGGCCTTCCGCTCCTTGAGTTGAGCAAGTTGAGATGATCCGATATTTACACGGGTCCTACTTCTTGCCTTATAGTAAGCCTTCTTTTGTTCCGCAGACGTTTTCCTCTTTAGTTTTTTTATCCGCCATCTCTATCTTTCTGTCGTCGCTCGACTCGGCTAATGTCCGTCCTGTGCACTGTGCGCTCTCTCCTCCACATCATGAGTAGACACGCCCCTTACTGCTGATTGGCTACAAGTTTGTTTTGCTACTCGGCCCAACTCAGTTTTCTAAAGCGTATTTGAAAAAATACATACCCCACCTTTAAGCCTATATTTCAATAATTAAAAATTACAAACATGGATTTTTGCTTCACAAGACATTGATAGACTGGAATTGTATCTTTTACTTGTGGATTATTGTGATGTATGTTATTAGCTCTCTGGACTCTCATTCTGACGGCACCCATTCACTGCTGCTAAACTTGATGGTAATGGATAGTTTAGTATGTGACTCCCACTCCCCCCTTTAAATGTGCTATGATTTATCCCCAAAACCCTCCACCTCACACTCATAACACTCCATCAGGTGGTTGGCAGGAAATGCCACAGCCAAAATCACGAACAGAAAGAGAAACAGGAGAGAGAGGAGAGAGCAGGGAAGACTAGTCACAAGAGTGTGTTTTCAGCACAGAGGGGGAGAGGAGTTACATGATTTTGCCTGGAGCGAGGAGCAGTTTTTTTTTGTTGAAAGTCTGAGTTTGTTTGCTTCTCTCTTGCGAAAAGATCACTCTATCACCGCTCCAGTATGCGCACAACAAACATCTCAATGCCCCAAATTCATCTGCATATCAGCATGAATTCACCATGTGTTAAAAAAGTTAAAGAGACGAAAAATAAAAATTGTCATCACTTACTCAGCCCCAAGTTGTTCAAAACCTGCAAGAATTTCCTCCTTCCATTGAACCTAAAATCAGGTATTTTGAAGAACATGGGTAACTTAACAGTTGATGGACCCCAATGACTTCCATAGTATATTCCATGTGTGAGTAAATGATGACAGAATTGCTTGTTTTGGGCGAACTATCCCTTTATAATACACTTTTAGCTGATTGAATCTATTACGGTATTATTTACAAGTAAGCAATATTTTCACCTAAAAGATTTGGGTAACACTTTCTATGAAGCCCATATTTATAATACAATATAAGGGTATTCTTAAGGCATTATAATGAATGTATAATGCATTATAAAAATCATTACGGTATGTTATATCATCTTATGAATATTCATAAGAACAGTTTTAATGTTTTATAATATTTAATTAGTTGTGGTTATAGCTTTTAAGAGTATGATAATTTATAACACAATGAACACGTTGCATCCACTTTTACAATGGATTATATTTCTCATAGTTATAATGTGTTATAAGTCTCATATCTTGCCATCTTTCTTATGCTACTTTACTTAAAGCCATCAAAGACCACTTATAAGTATAATAATACTAATATTTTTTTTTCTCAAACAGCCATAAGATCAGATATCAGATCAGATGAATGTGTAATAAGACTAGTATTTACTAGTTGCAAAGTTGCTTATAGTCAATAGACTAAGGGGGACCATCAAAAGAAAATGTAACCTAACATATAAACATTGCATTTTTTTTCAGTTGAAATTATTAACTAGCTCACATCAAAATTAATATTAGCCTCACAGGGAACACTCAAATAACACTCCACACCTAACCACTTA
>NW_015664989.1:955421-990114 GCF_001515625.1 Sinocyclocheilus rhinocerous | reverse complement strand
ACTGACTATAAGTAACTTTGCAAGTACATCAACTTATTCTACCAACCCTAACCTTAACCTAAGCCTACTAATACTCTAATGAGAGTTAGTTGACTTGTAGTTGCAAAGTTGCTTATAGTCAATAGACTAGGGGGACCATCAAAATAAAATGTAACATAACATATAAACATTGCATTTTTTTTTCAGTTGAAATTATTAACTAGCTCACATCAAAATTAATATTAGCCTCACAGGGAACACTCAAATAACACTCCACACCTAACCACTTACAAGATGTAGTAAGATACTGTGCAGATCTTAAATAAACAATGTCAAGATATATAGTCCATTATAAATGTAAAAATAGATTTTATATGGTGTTCATTGTGTGTTATAAATAATCATAATCTTAAAACTTACAACCACAAATGTGTAAGCATTATAATGTATTATAATTGTTGTTATGATTATGTATACGATGATATAACATATTATAAGGTATTTTATAATGCATTATGAATTCATTATAATGCCTTAAGAATACCCTTATAATGTGTTATAAACATGGGCTTCATAGAAAGTGTTACCAAGATTTGTTTAAAAACACTGATTCGTTCATGACCAAAACACCACTAGAGCTACAGAACGAATCATTTGGCAGCTTAAGTGTAGTTCAAACTGTCCAAACACATCAACAAACACCAACATCCAAGGTTTGTTGGGTTGTGTTGGCTCAGTGTGTTAACCCTGTTGTCGTTTGTTTTCACTGTCTGAACATGTTCAATCTTCACTTGTCAGGTTTTGGAATGTTTGAGCAATCTGGTATGATTTTCCAAAAAGACTCGAATAGACCCTAACATAATCTGACATCACGGTGAACTGTTGCCATGACATGGCATTCCTGCCAACTCAGCATAGAAACCAATGTGCCTAACTGGCACTGCCTCAATGGAGAAGGAGAAATAAAGCTGTCAATTGCAATTAATCATAATATATTTGTTTATTTGTGGTGCACATTATTGCATTAATTTCCTGTATAAATGAAGAAAACAAAACACACACTTCAGTCAATTGGTAATACTTTAGTTTAGGGACCAAATCTTACTAAGTTATTAGCATGCATATTATCAACATATTGGCTGTTTATTAGTACTTGTAAAGCATATATCCTAAATTTAACACCTACATTACTAACTAGTAACAAGCAGTGAATTGGGAGTTTATTGAGGCAAAAGTCAGATTTAATAATTAGTTAATAGTGAGAATTGGCCCCCAAACTAAAGTGTGACTAAGTAATTTTTAAATGATTAAAATATTATGAATTCAGGTTTGATTTTGGTATGAATAGGAATTAGGTATGAATAGTAATTAGTTAAAATTATTTAAAAGCATTAACTTTTAAAATTGAAAAACTTAAACTTAAGTCTTCTATTAAGTTATGAACATTGCCATTAAAATAAATGGAGTAGTTTTAAAAAGCTGAAAATATTATGAATTCAGGTATGATTTTGGTATAAATAGTAATTAGGTATGAACAGTAATTTGTTAAAATTATTTAAGTATAAGTATAAATATAAGTTTGAACTTCTGAAAAAAAATCACAAATGTTAAATTTAAAGATTGTTTACAATTATAATTCATGGTGCATCAAGCAGAACTTCATCGATAACCTGTTTCTTTCTTTAAAGATTAACAACAAAACATTAGAGATGTTTGTTGTGTCAGTGTGAACTTGTTCCCCAACATTAACAACAGCCAGCTTTAGAGTATCAGAAATGTTGGCACAGTGTGAACCTGCCTTTAGTATCAATAAATTATTTGTATCTCAAAAGTCCAAGGTGATTTGTCACAATATAAACCCTTTAATATAACTCACCAATTACTAAACTGAAACTATTGCTCTTGCTACAAGCCCTCACCGTTGATTCAGTTTATACAAAAGTCACCAGTTTTCTCCCAGGATGTGCTATAGTGCTTACATTTTTCTTTGTAAGTCGCAGACAGACAGCGAAGAACTTGAGAGTCTTTCGAATAAAGACTCTTTAAGAAGTCTGTTCCACCCACGGTTGAAGGCCTGCTGATGAATCCCCACCGCTAGAGCAGTGTAGGCGGATGCCCTCAGGACCTTGGCACCTCAGCGCGGTAGCTGGAGCCTTACGTGAAGAAAAGAGTGGGGTGAAATCTTCAGCAACTACCTCTGAGAGAACGGGAGCTTCAGAACTCCTTTAAACCTGTGCTGTCACTTCAGCGCTGAGACATTTGAGAGGAGCGTGACATGTCTCCCTCCAGCTACGTCGTCTCCCGATGACTGTCCTGCACCCGACCGGCTCGTAAGAACCATGGAGGACACGGAGCCAGAGGCTGCTTGATGAGTCGTCCTGACCTACTTTGAGCGGCATGTCTTCACTTTTGATAAGCTGTTGCACTCGACTAGCTTGCCTTCGTAGATGTCGAGTTTATTTATTAGCATTGACCTCTCGAAGCTGTCAGCGCTGGTGAAAGCGACCTGACTCATTCCCATCAATATTGCCCGGGGCTTTCCAAAAGATGTCAGTAAGGGTTCCCATACCCACATAAACTGGATCAAATACACTGTGTCATTTGGTTATTAGCCTGGATGGAGAAAGGCTCTAATCCATTTAATGATTCTGTCTGCTGATTCGTAGTGGTTCATGTACGACACTGATAAAGGTGTTAAATGGATTTACTGTGGTCTACAAACTGACCCACTTTGAGAGGACATGACGAATCTAGCTTGAGAAAAAAAATGGCAAGGGATGACATTCATCACTGCTGTCTATGAAGATGAGACTGTACTGAACAGCTAGTGTTTTTTTTTTTTTTTTAATGAGACATGCTTCCAATAAATTTACTGTATGCTCTCTAGACATGTGTGCGTCATTGTCACAGTTCTCAAAAACAAACATACAGTGAGCAATAATGCTGCATCTTCAGTCCTAGTTCTAAAATGTCATCCACATCCTTATATTTAAAAAAGCCACAATGAACTACACACATGAAGCATTCTCATATGTATCATTAATGAGCCAGATTTTATGAAGAGCATGATTTTAAATAACAACTTCGGAACAAAACTTTGGTTTGTTCCTGACACAAAGCTATTGCATGGCTTCAAACGACTGCAGAATGCAGCACACAGTTCATTTGGGCTACAATTTTAGCATAAATTAGCAAGACAGTAACTGAAGGAACTATCAATGTGGCTATTATTATGATGATTTGCTTCATAATAAAAACAAACAATACTGTGAGATTCACCAAGCAAATTCACTTCTTTATTAAGACACCTGCGCTTATGTTTTCCATCACAAGTTGTGACAGTTCATGGAGCACTGGGTTTCTCAAAGACTGTTCATCATAAACAAACTACAAACTTCCTCAGATAAAAAAAAAACTTTGTGAATTTATTCATAAAGGAAGTCCAGGTGGAACATCAGAGCTGTGGCACAGTATAATAAAGACAAAAAGCCAGTAAGTGATGTGATTGATTGAACTAACTAACAAACTATCTAAATAGTGTATGACACAGATGTAAAAAAAAAAAAAAAAAAAACTGGACATGACGAATCTAGCTTGAGAAAAAAAATGGCAAGGGATACAACATGCTGCTGTGAGCATGTAAGAAATACTGCTGCTGCACATATATTATATATGAAATAACCCCCATATATAGCATACATGAATCACCCCGTAGCAGATCTATACAGGTGGAGCTGGGGAAGGTGGAGGGTTTCTGAGCACACTGCAACTGATACAGCAAGCACTAGTCAAGTATTTGAATGTTGAGCGGCAAGCTCATTGGCTGCTGATACAAAAAGGGCCAATCAGCTGCACCATGTGATAATGATGTCATAATGTCAGATTGAGTTAAACCTATCGGACAGCGCCATCTAGAGTTTCACGATAGAACTTTGGATTTGTTGGTACAGGTTTTAATGGAAAAATATGACTGGTAACTAATACGAAAGGTTTAACAAAGAAAAAAAGCCTTAGACCATTGCTTACTGAAGGATGTCAAGGACAGAGACAAACTTTTTTAATGCCCTCCTAAAGAAGTGCAACAACCTGAAGCTTTGCATTTTCGGCGAAGGGCAAAATCTTGGCATAGAGTCACATTTATCCAAAGAAATGTATCCTGTGGGGCCAGTTTATATGAAAATGAGCTGGTGTGGGTGTTACTGTTGATATTAAGGAAGCCTCTTTTACTTTTACATATATATATATATATATATATATATATATCACTCTGGAAAAAGGTCAATATGGATATATTGTCAGATATCATCATTTCTTTCTGATGGTGGAAGTTCACACTGAAATAGGTGGTTGTCCATCAAAACAGCCAGCGTCTGAAAATATTCATGACTGTTGCTCTGCATTCTCTGCAAGTCGCTGACATGGAAGTGAACTCCTTAGGTGAAACTGGACCGATTAGAGTCATTGAAATACAATTCATCAGCTAAAGTGATGAAAGGATCAATTCATAAATGTGTGTGATTACTTATAGCTCATAGAATGGGGGAGTTAAACTGATGTGTGCTTTTGTGCAGCTTGCATGAAATGTGCATATTTTCTCAAGGACAGTAACAAATACTACCAACCATGTGCAAAGTGTCTGTTAATTGGCATTGCAATGTTATTTCATGTTTACTCAAAGGCCTTGAAACCCATTGATTCATTATATTTTGGTAGTCATGCACAGAAACACCTTCCTTGAGGCTCAAAACCAATACAAATCAATGGAGACTAAGCTGGATTCACTAACTTAAACTGACAGTTACTAGACAAATGGTATTAATTTTAGAATTGTCTTCCATTTATTTCTTAATCTTACTCACGTACACATCTGGCTAGACAGAGTGAACTTGTTGGTCCTCAGTACCACTTATCGACCAACCATCTGGAGCCCTGGAGGAGATCTCAGTGGGCCAATCCACCTGCAGCTCTACAAATGAAAAAAAATATATGTTACATATATTTAATTCTGACTCACCCCATTTGACCAAAAGATTTAATTTATCAGGGAAATGCAGTGCATGGGACAGTTTAGAACGATGAAAAATGCACTTAACCTCAGGTTACGCCAAGGGGACTTAAAGGGATAGTTCACCCTAAATGGATTTTCTCACCCTTATGCCGTTCCAAACCTGACTGACTTTCTTCTGTAGAACACACATAAAAAGATATTTTGAAAAATATAATTTCCAATTAGCTCTGTAGATAACAGTAAAACATTCACATTGGAACCCTTTTTTTTTAAGTCACTTGCAATGCATATAATTTATCAGTTTATGCATTCACTTGGAATTTTGCCCATGACCTTGGCAGTGCTATTGCCATCTCTATGTTTGAGCTGCAGCAATGCTTGTGGGTAGAAACAGGAAGGCTAAGAGGGTTCACCAAAAATGAAAATTCTGGCAAACTGCTCACCCTGTTGTCATTACAACCCTGGCTTTGTCATTCCAGACAAATTACTTTGTTTCTCTGTGGAACACAAAAAGTGGAATTTGGAATGTATGGGTCACTTTTTTCCATGCAATCATAATGAATGATGACTGGAGATTTCAAGCTTCAAAAAGGATGCATAACACCATAGAGTTATTTGTACTACTGTGTGATATATTTTAACTATTCTAAAGACATACCATAGCTTTCTTTAAAGAACTAAGTCTCACAATACTCAATGATAATCGTCCAATTCAGTCAGAAGTGTTGTGCCCAAACAGTTTTTAATGATAGAGCATATTTTGAATAAAACATTGAAAAAAAAAGATGTATGATAATTAAGATGTATGATTATTGTAGCAACAATATCATTTGTGCTGTATTTTTTATTTATTTATTGCTGCAAACTGCCACAATAACATGATATATGTATGTATGTATCATCTATCTGTCTATCTATCTATCTATCTATCTATCTATCAGTTGGGTGGTTGATGGTGTCATTCTAAAAACTAATTTTTTAAAAAGATCAATATAGGATAACTGAAAAATTGTATAATTGAATAAGATTTTTATACATTTTAATTCATTATATACACACATATAATGTGAGATTTTACCTAAATTATTATTATTAGTATTACAACTTATCACATTTAAATATGCTTTGTGTTTTGATTGGGTGTTATTTATGTCATACATAATGTATCTGAAAAAATGTGAGGTTTGGTCATCAAAGCTGGATCAGTTCCAGCAAGCGCAGTTATTTTTGTCCAAGAGCCCATTGAGGAGACGGAGAGCCTCAGGGAAGAAGCAGCTGACAGGAAGATATTATGACAGGTAGTTCTTGTACATATGGACTTCCATCGTCCGCCAGAAGGTAAAAAGCGGATGTCCAGGATGTGACAGATCTGAGGTGATCTTCTGAGCCTTATTTGAAGCTCTCATAGTGTAAAGCACCTCGACTGACGATAGGTGGCAGCCAGTGATCTCAGAAGAGCCATTCACCGATGGTATCCTGGTCTTGGAACAAAGAAAACGAACAGTGATGGAAGAGGCGAGGATGCTTTCAATGGCTGCCCTCCAGAACTGAACCAGGATGGGAGAAGAGAGGTACAGCTCAAGTTGCCACAGACAGAACATCCTCTGTTGGGCTTTTTTGATTATAGTGGTGATGATTGTCAACCCAGGGAGTCAGAAATAGTGGAGATTTCAAAGAAGCATTTATTTTCAGGGAGAGTGCATTTGCTAGCTCTTCCTGAAATGTATTCTCATCATGGTCTTTTTTTTGTGTTCAGCTGCAGATTGTTGGCAGAACTCTATGCTGTGACTAGGGCCACCTTCTCTTGATTGATGGACTCATCATTGTTAGAGATAAGGCCTACTATAGTGATGTAATCTGCAAACTTGATAAATTACTGTACAACCAGTACACTTATGTAAAATGGCAACAGAAAGGGAGACGAGGTTAGAGACAAGTAGGGACACTGTTGCAACGGCCTGCCCGTTTGCTATCGGTTTGCTTCCTGTCCATTGCTTCCTGGAAATCGAAGATCCAGTAGCAGATTGAAGGAGAGATTTTGAGTAAGTCAATTTGTGGTGTCAGAGAATCAGATCTGTAGTCATCCAGTCCTGTAATATCGTCGTTTTTGGGGGAATAGCACCATGATGGGGGATTTAAGGCATTCTGGCACTTTATGTGATGATAAAGAATAATTTTATATAGCGGGAATGCAAGAGGGAGTTGCTCAATGAAGTGCATCGGGTATTCTTGTAGAAGTTCCTGTAGCTCAAACAGTAGCATGTTGCTAGCAACACCAATGTCATGGGTTCGATTCTGAGATAAAGTCTGAACTCATAAAAATGCGTACATTCAATGTGATTTTAGTTGCTTTGGATAAAAGTGTCAGCCAAATTTGTCGATGTAAAATTATTTCCTGATTTTCCGTTTCCTGAATATGAAAATGTCCTCCACTTTAATGATGAGTTTGGAGGGAATTGAAGTGAGATGGGTTTTGCCAGACATGAAAAGTGAGCTGATGGATCAAAGCAGACTTGGAAATGAGATAAGAGTGTGAGGAGCAAGGAGGTGATAATTTGGTCAGAGTTGTTGGTAGCTCATCAGGGAAGGCCTAACCGTCCTTATGTTGTTACTGTAGTTGCTAAAAGTTGTAAGAAGTTGTAAGATCTTACTTCCTTGCTCAGGTATCCTCACTCTACTTCTACCCGGTGGCATGAACTGCTTTAGCTTTTAGTCTTTGGTGTCATCATGGTTATGGTGTGGTTTGAGTTGCCCAAGGGTTGATGGATAGAACAGCGGAATGATCCTTTAATGGATCTGTGGAAACTGGTCCAATATATTCCCTTCCCACATTTGGCAGATGATCTTTTATTTTTTTTCTTTCATCTACTTAGATTATGCTCCATGCTGACATGGTTGAAATCCCCCACTAGAAAGATGTCTGAGCAGGGAACATCAATTTCCATGTTCAGAATGTGAGTGGCCAGGGTGGCCTGCGCTGCTTGACGTTTGCCGGGGGGGATATACACTCTAACATAAATAAATTAGTGTAAGTTGCAGGGAGAGTTGAACAGTCTGCAGAGAATGGTTAAAAATTAAGAGCTAGAGAGCACACCTTCGTTTTTTGTTTTCTTGCTGAGCACCAAGTCATGGTCCGCATGAAACAGTTGGAATACTTCAGGATGTACTTCCTCATACACTATGCAAAGAGTTCACAGAGGACTGAACGTTAGAAAGCCCTAATCCCAACAACACACCTCAGAGAGTCTACTCTCCTTCTCCCTTTGTAAAAACCTTTGTGCTTCTTCTTTGGGATGATGAAGGGGACACCCTCTGCTGGTGATCTCAACGTGCAATGGAAAAAAGAAAATCAAATGTGGAACTAGTGTCCTGGCACCTTCAAGTGAAAAAGAATGGCACTCCATTCCATTTTCTGTATGATTGTCAAGATCCATTGCATCTCTATTTAGATTTTACGCACTTAAAAATGTTCAAGAATGTATGAGTAATTTAAGGTAACTACTTGGACTTAATGTGGGTTAAGTATAGGAGTAGGGTATAGTAATCACACAGTAAATTAATGTAGAACATGACTAAGTGCTACCTATTTCACCTCTGTTATGACAACAATGTGCAGTGATTAGATGTTTTTTTTTTTCTACAAATAGCATGGCTCTGATTATGCCTCTGTCATGCTTCATAATACATTTATTTCTCTCTAGGCAGGTGCAATTTTTACATTATACCACTTAGTGGCTGCTTGCATCCCTACTGCTTATGCTATTATTTATTGTCATGCTAAGATGCTAAAGACTATATAAAAGAAGTTGTATGAAAAACAGCCTTTAACCTCCTGGGGTCAACAGTTCCGCCAGTGGAACTTTTTGCAGATTTGAATGATGACAGCGAAAAGAAAGTATATATATTTATCAAGCAAGCAAGAGTGCTTTCCTGAATATCAGCATGTGTGTGTGATCGCAGATGTGCTATTAATTATATACAACACGCTGTGGTGTTTCAATCCTGAATTAATCTGTTTGTGAACAATTCAAATGAGCCAGTGATTCAAAGATACATTCATAAAAATAGTCAACTGCTTCATTTATTGGTGAACTGTCCCTTTAAAGCAGCTTTAAAGTTGGTGTTTAAACATAGAATAGACTAGAATGTGTGTAATTAAACTTTTGAACCTTATAGTTCCTGAGATATAGCCCGTGTGACAACCTCTCTGTCTGACAACTAGCCAGCCTTCCCTATATAGCTTAAAACTGTCCATCACTTTGACAGATCAGTCACTAGGACTCCCTGTGAAGCAGTCACACAGTGCTGGATGTTTCTGCACATTCTACTATGGCATTAAATTATCTTTTTTCTTAAAGACTGAAACTGGCTGGATACTACAGACCACCTTCTATTGTCTGTGTTCAATTCATTTACAGCAGGTGTCCATATAATCCTGACAAGCAGCCAGGCAGTGTTCTGCCGTCGGTGGGACTGAAAATAATTAAACCATCTGTTTCATTCAGGTGTGTTGACGTTGATCAATCATAACACTACAGTTTGCAGCACCTCCAATGCTGGTCCAAGCTAACATTTGCTGACCATTCAAAGCCTTGCTGGTTAGTTAAGAAGCTTGGTGGGAACACCAACATAGCTTGCTCATTTATAACACACTGATATAGTATGTAAGTTTGTGCACTTACGTGTTATTAGCAGAACCTCTGAAGATTAGTGTTGCTGGGTAAAGTGCCTAGTCCCTGCATAGTCCCTTTATCACCTGGGGTAGAATGAGACATGGGACCTTCCGGCCAATGGACAAGCTGCCTGGGCCACAAATTGCTGACACTGTTCCATGACACTGGCATTTAATCTGCCAGAGAGACGGCCGCCACCAGATCTATCCCTCCGACACAAGTTGTCCATTAGCTTCCCATGCCCTTAAGGTAAAATGACAGCAGTCGAGAAAAGCTAATGCAAGGTGCCAAAGTCAAGGAAATTTATGTGTGTTACTCACTTATCCTTTAAGCTTGAGAGCTTTCAGCCCAATAACATTTTCCCAACTGAAATCTCATACCAGGGAAGATGCAGTAGATAATTGATGTAGCATATTCAGCGATTGGTAGTAAACCAATGCTGTGAGACACCAATCACCACTTAGAAACTTAGTACTGGAGAAGTGAAAGAACATGGGGTTGTGAAAAGGAATGACTCATTATTTGCGTCTGTTGATGAAATATTATGTCACACGTCATATTTGACTTTTGGAGTCATTTGACTTTTTGGAGACATGGTCTATTATTAGCTTTGTTAATCTTAGAGATAGGCTACTTAAATCAATTGTTGACCTCAAAAAAAAAAAAAGGACCATACAATCTTGGAGATGCATAGGAATCAATGGCGTTTGACATTATTAATGTTAAATCAGGTTTAGATATACATACGAGCAACTAGGGGCCGGCTCCTTCATACTTGACCGTACATATAAGAGTAATACAGCATTTATGGATCAATGCTTCAAATATAAATGCTTGCTTACACCCAGGGCTAAGTTTTCATAATTTTTCGCAGAAAACCGCAACTTTTGACGTTCTTTGAAAAAAAAAAAGAAAAGACAACAGAACGTATCATATTTCCTTGAACATTGTATGTGTGGCTGTGAGGGATGGAGAGATGGTCCTGAAATATGATGCTATCGAGTATTTTGACTGACTTTGCAAAAAACAAACAAAAACATGTCTTGGAAGTACAAAAGCATGCACTGTGTGATGAAGTCTATTAGAATGCATTTAGATTACCTCCCCCCCCAATTATTATACATATATAATATTTGTTACAGTTTTAAAAAATTATTGTTTAATCTATTTTAACACAATAAGAGAACTATTATAACATCTCAAATAACAAATAACAAAAAAAATGTGTTTTTGCATAATTCTTGATGAGTTTGAATGACAGCAGTGTTAACCAATTGTTATCCAGGCTGTTTCGGGCATGTCGCGCATGTAAATTTGTGCGTGTTCACCCAATCAGTTGGACTGTAATTTGCAGCTGTGTTAGAAAATGTTAGAAAAACTGCAGCAATGCATAATTCTGTAATAAAGAAAAATACTTTTAAAAACTCACACTGATGAGGGAGAGAGCCCGTCCATCAGCCCGCAAGTATCGGTAAGACTTTCAGTTCCACGCGAACCGGTTCATTCTGTGAAGCCAGGAACACACTAGCCTACTGTCGAGCCGATGATGTTTATTTATTTATTTATTTATTCCACTATATATTCAGGCCACACGAGAAATATTAAGGGAGTAGGCTACATTAAAACATTTAGCTTGGCCTATGCTACCATTATCAGCATATGAAGTAGATTCGTCTCTCGTCTCTGAGAGAATATGCGCCGTTAATGCAGTGTCAGATACCGAAAGTGCCATCAGTTTTTACTTTCACTTTCTAGTGAATCGACTGAGATTAAGAGGTTCACCGTATAACTCTTGCGCAAAGTTTGCACGTTGCTTGTGTGATATCCATTGGCTGCCCCTCCTGGTTTACCATTGGCTCCCCTTCCTGGTTTAAAACAAATATTTACAATATTGTGATGTATAACCAGCCCCCCCAACCCACCCACCCTTGAGTTTGCGGTTCCCCCCTTGAGTTGGCGGTTGGGGGCCGCGGATTTGCGCTACGCCACTGGACTCCGTCCGTTAGTAAGCCTAGTGCCCGCTCACTTTTGCCCATGCAGGCCCACCCAAAAATAAAATTCTGGCTACGCCACTGTGGGTAATTAATAGTAAATATAACCAAAACAGGTTTTATTATTTTTTATATGAATAATAAAATAAATATAAGGAAAACTCGCCCACTCGATTTTGTAATATTTTCTAATTATGTAGACCGTATGAAAAGGTGCATTTCTATGCACGTCCATGTGGAGATGGCGAGTTAGCGTTGGCATTCGGCAACTTCATCTTTGCACTGACTCAGTCAATAAAGTCACTAGTTTATTAATAAATAATAAAAATGTCTTATTTTCCACCGACACATTCATAATCACTTTGCCGGTGCATTGAGGCAATTGCTTTATGCGCGAGCGCGACCTTGAGCGCGGAGTATGTTATAATACGCCTGCCTATATATTAAAGGATGGTTTAGTTAGTATATTATTCAATGTTCCTGTGGCTCAGTGGTAGAGCATTGCGTTAGCAACGCAAAGGTTGTGGGTTCAATTCCCAGGGAATGCACATGCTGATAAAAAATGTATAGCCTGAATGAACTGTAAGTCGCTTTGGATAAAAGCGTCTGCTAAATGCATAAATTAAATTAAATTATTAATCAATTTAATATAATGTTAGACTAGTTGACTAGAAAAATCTTAAGTAGGCAGGCCTACTTAGCACAAGGAAGCGCTCCATTTTGAAAAGAAAATGCTATAATGACATTACGAAAAGTGCGACAGCTGCAAATCACGTCATTATTGCATTGCATGAGTTATGCATGCGTAAGGAGTCAAATGTTTTTTTTTATTATTATTATTATTAATAATAATAATAATAATAATAATAGGCTACATCATGTTTGATTCCAGGAAAAAAATCTGTGGGGGTGCTATGGGGGTGCTGAAGCACCTGCTAGCCCCTCCCTAGTGCTGCCCATGCGAGCAACTGAGATTTGAGAGCTATGACAGAGAGGAATACTTTTTGAGGATAATGACTTAAATTCCAATATCTTCATCATACAAAGTATGACTCGGATTATAGCATGAGTTGTACGGACTACTATTATGATACTTGTGGTTTTGTCTTTCATAGAGTTAAATGTCTACCCATCCACCCTCTCCATCATGTCCATCCACACATCAATCAATCCATCCATCTATCTATCATCTATCTATCTATCTATCTCTCTCTCTCTCCATCTATCCATGTATCTATCTATCTGTCCATCCATCCATCCGTGCTTTCTTCTTCCTTGAACAGGCATTCAGTTGAGATGCTGAAACACTCCAGGAATTCTGTCATTACTCTTCTGTAATTACTGAATGCGGGCATTTTGACAAGCTAACATGGCTGCCTTAGAGGCACTAATATGGATGTGGTCACTAATTAAACATAAAAATGGTGACAATGTGCTGCCGTCAGGCCCATTAGTGGGTACCAGAGGGCCTCTTTCTCTCGAAAACGGATTAATTAAAATCCAAAACTCCAGATAATTGGCATCAGAGATGGTGCAGTTAACACCTTTGTCTCAGAGCTGCTAAGACAATTCATCCAACCAAGTTCATTTAAAACACATCACATATTTCGTTGTGACCAAAAAAAACAAAAAAACATTACAGCTGCATTCTAAAGAGGGAGCAAAATACATACGGTAGCAACTTACAAAAACTTGTTTGTTTTTTGCTTGTGTATAAAATCTGCAGTGGTTTAATATTTTATTTCCAGTAGATGCACTTGTGAAATATCTGTTTCAGAGAGTGCTGGGAAGTGTGAAGTGAGGACCTAATTGATTTTGTTGCTTAGAGAGGAAACGTCTTTTGGTAGAGTGGTTTTTCATGTGAAGGTATGCCTTCAGTCAGTGCAGGTAGGCTTCTCCGAATTCTAGCTGAGGCAAAGTGGTGATTCCCGCATGGATGAAACAAAATCACTGCAGTTGGGCGCAGTCCTTATACAGCCACTGAGCAATTCCATTACAAGCTTATCAGAGAGGTGCTGCACTCAAATCCCCAAATCTCTGGTGAGGAAAATAAAGAGAAAAGTTGCAGCTGTGATGTTTACAACAGGCTTTATTTGATCAATTGTTCAAGTGTCAAACTCTGAATTGAAGAAATCGCACTTGTGGTACATCTCATACAGCAACAAGGGGGGTTGAAAATTGCATCTAATTTAGCTTTCCACTTTTTTTCAAGTGATATGTTTTCTTCAGAAATTAGTGCCATCATTTGTGAGGATTCTCTGCTTTATCAATGTATGCTGCTTTAGACAATCATGGAATTGTAAAGACTATATTTACTCTTTGCAGGCAGACTGTCCTTGAAGGACTATGGTGGTCGTGCTCAGAATTCAAAGGTTCACTTTGAGAGAAAGAAGGGAGAGAGGGTGAAAAAGTAACAGCAGATTTTTTTTTTTATCTTGTTCTTTAGGTATAGACAACACATCAGTTAACTGAAGTGTGTTCAGTTCCCACACCTGAGGAACATATAATGCATGTTCATGGTTGCTCGAACACTCCCAAAGATTCTTAACATTTTTATTTTTTTTTAAACCCATAAGCATGTTTTAAGAGCACCATTTATTAAATATTTAGAAAACACCATTCCAAGTATAACAAAATATTCCACTCTTATTACAATTCTAAATGGGTATTAAACTGAATTTAAGCTGTAAATCCACCCTTGGGCGCTTTGCACTCGTTGCATGATTGGGTCGTGAGGTCAAGGAAATACACATACTCAGAAATCTAATTTATGTTCATGTCTTCTAGCACAACAAACATACAATAGCAGTTGTGAGTCAAGCAACTAGAATAGAGAATAAGAGAAAACTGAAACAAACAAACAAAAAAGATAATCTAAAATAATCTAATTTAATCTAAGATAATCACATAAACTTTACATGTTTATGTGATATGTTATCATATGCTACATGCAAATTAATTGAACAAAAAACAACATGCTCAAAATATGTATTTACACCACAGTACTAATATCTATTGGTATAAAAAGGGGGGGAAATCAAACTGTAGACACATGATGTTTCAGAATTATGAGGCAGTGCATAAAGGGAGGCCTCTTCGCAATCAAAACTAATGGCCTTTTCCATCTCCCTGACTGCTGCTCGTCCTGCAGAAAACTCATATCGGCCACACGTGAGACAAATCTAAATCTCCTCTGACATCTTTGAATGGGAAAGAAGGAAGTTGTTTTCATCGGCTCTATGAACCAGTGCAGCAGGCTGTGGATTCTAACATAGTGGAACAGCAGAGGTAATGATCTGACTTCAGCATGCAAGACTGCTCTGGCCAAATACAATTTTGAGTATGCAATCAAATGTGACGGCAAACAAGTCAGATATTTATAAGAATCCTAATGTTGTGTTATTTATGTTGACGTGAATTTATTCAGATGTATTCAAGCTTTTATTTATTCTATTTATTTTTTTTACAAAAGTAAATCAAACAAAATCAATAGAATTTAAAATACACGGCACATCTCAAGTGATTCGTCAGCAGCATACATGTATTTAACATTTTTATCCTATACTTTTAATATTGTTTTTTTTTTTTACAAGGTTGTGCCTTGTAGAAAAAAATCTATTTGCAAGTGAAATGTCACATCCTTTAATAACAGCCTCAGTGCAAAGTTTTCAAATGGAATTGATTTTAATTTTAAAATTTGATTTTGTTCACCAGTATGATTCAGACCATGTTTATAACCTTATTTAACTGGCCAGATGTGGCAGTAAGACTTAGATTCATGTTGTTGGCTCCAAGTCAGCAAAATGCATCTGTCTATGGCAAGACACAAATACTGCTTTGTCATTAACAAGAAGAGAGCAAAGAACATCTGCTCGCAAATGAATAAAAAAGTGTTTTTACTGACCACCTTCTCAGTTTAGTAGCTCAAGTGTAATGGATGGACATTGTTAATGACATACTTGCTGTCAGCTTGCCATATTCAGTTACAGTGGCCACAAATGGTATGTGGACTCTTTAGCCATATTAGTTTCAAAAAATGAGAAAAGTGTTAAAGGGGTCATATGATGCGATTTCAATTTTTCGATTTGCATAACGCCGCCCAAATGTTCACGCAAAGAAAGAAGGCGTAACTTTTATTCTCGCTGTAGTTTTGTTGTTTCCGCCGCCATGTCGTAAAAAGACCCTGTGTGCTTCGTTGTGAAAGCGAAACTACTTTGTTTGGCCTTCCAAAAGAGGACAATATCTGCTTCATCGTGCCTGGAGCTGATCAGTGCTGGTCGCTGAGGAAATACTACAACTTTGCGCTGTCGATCGCCGGATCGGCTTTCACCGTGGACGAAGCGGAGTCCAGCCCGGAGTCGTCACATGTCCTTCCGGACGCTCCTTCGTCGAAATCGCCGGCCGCGTCGTACTCAAGCCTGCACCTCTGCTCACTCTAACCTTCCCACCGTTCCTCACGCTAGCCCTCGACCTCTGCTCACTCAAGGCCGCTGTGTGTGACACTGTTTCGTTGTGAAAGCGAAACTACTTTGTTTGGCCTTCCAAAAATGGACACGACTAGAAATCAGTGGTTAAGTTGTATTTACAACACTGTTCCAGAACACTTCAACCCAAATATTCAGATGTGTGCAGCACATTTTATGGAGGACCTTTTCCTGATCCTGGGAGAGTAGACTACAATGCTGGCTGTTCTGACTCAAAGACTGTAAGTAGTTTTTTTATATTTAAAGAGTTTTTATATTTTATATTTTTTATATTTAAAGCGAGTTTTTTGGGCAGTGTAGAGTAGGGCTTGTTGTTTGTCATTTCTCCGATCACAAATGCAGACATGGTTTTATGTTTACGCGGCGCGATGCAATGCAACGCAAAGTGTAAAAAGACAGTATAAGTCATTATAATCCATAATTATGTCCCCACTGGATGCAATGAATGCCTCGTTTATAATGGGTTTTCATGTTTTTGAATCATCGCTCCGGCCTGACAGGGCATCATCACAATGTGGTAAGGGGCGTAACATTTCCGTCAGATGCTTGAGGTATTCGGCCAATCACAACTCACTGGATAGCTGGCTAATCACAGCACACCTCGCTTTTTCAGACCGATGAGCTTTGTAAAAATCGACGCATTTCAGAAAGGCGGGGCATAGAGGAGAAACAATAATGTACAGTATGTGGAAAATAATGTGTTTTTTGAACCTTAAACCGCATAAACATTTCATTACACCAAATACACAAAATACTGTTCTTTTTAGCAGCATCATATGACCTCTTTAAAGACACTAGTGTAAAGAAAGTCCTGTACTTCCATCATTGTAGCGAATATATTACTGATTTCTGTTAGTCTGGGTGCTTATAATTGATCTTACTTTCCTTACATTTTTAATTGTTTTGTAGAAATTGGGACTAGTAAATTATTCCTTCCTTGAAAAGAAAAGTATGGATGAATGTCAGAACTAACCTCACATTGCACAATCCAGTAGATCAATTATTTTAGATGACTAGGCCCATAATCTTGGCACCCTAGCAATTTTTAGCACCTTTAGTCCAGCTCTACCGCCATAGGCAGGTCACTAACAGATTGGAGTCATTGTTGTAACGGTGTTGATGCATTAGTTTGCAGCACCGATGCATAGAGTGATCCATCATGTTTGTCACTAGACTGATTAGTAAGTTTGCTAGTGTTTTCTAGAGGATCAGTCCCCTTCCCAAGAGGTCAAAATTTAACATAATCATCTTTTGTTAGACTAGATATGTGCTGAGTTCAGACTAACAGCTGTCCACCAAAATTGTTTTACCCATTAAATGTAAAATTGTGCTAAAGCTCCTAATGATGAGTATAGAGTTGTCATCTTCCATGTGAAAAAAATAAGAGACAGATACCCCAAAACCCCAGAGGACAAATAAGCACTCTAAGACAAACTGCACAGTTTGCCTTATACTCATTACCAGGGACAGGACTGACCCACTGATAGTTTGTCTCCCATTCAAGCCTGTACCTCCACAGCCTCTAGCATTTCTCAGATCGAACTATATTTGCCATGTGCAGAATGAGAGGTAGACAGAGAAAATCATGAGCGAAAGAAGAACAAAACCAATGATAAACAAACTGGAGAAGCAGCAGCAGTTACTAAACTAATTTCAGCCATTCAGACCCCTAGATGTCAGCAAAAAGATCACAATCTACTATAGGAACAGATAAATGTATATAAATGAAAACTTATAGAATAAACCTTGAAAGAATAATCTAAGGTTAAGCAATCTCAGTAGCAAATTAATATATATATTTTTTTTGGGGCTAAAATGTGACTAATATACAGTATGCAGTTAAGTAAACAAATCATCCTTGAGGCCAAATGATTTTGCCTAACACAGAAAGTGATGAATTTGTAAAAGGTTATGTCAGCTAAAGCAACCACCTGAGATGTATCTGATCATCAATGATGGGGGGGGGGTTAAGCATGGCACCATTTGACTGTGTGAAGAGAAGTAAAGCTACTGTAGCATACGTTACCTGAAGTTGATACTGTAATTAAACAACCTCACATCGCGAGTTTGCGGTGAAGCCAGGGAGGTTATAATAACTGGAAAAGCTGTCTGTTAGGGTTCCTATTCATGTTAATGGTAGTTGCTTGGCTGGCACAAACCGCCCCTGCCAACTTTGCTCATAGTCACTCAAAATGTGTCTTTAGTCCAGTAGTTCAGCTCTATAGTTTAGTGCACTGGTTAAGTATTATATAATTATTGGTTGATAATTGTTTTTTTTAAGCCAATCACCTGAACTGTACAGAACATGCTTGACACATAACTCTGGAGACAAAGGAAAAAAATAAATGAATTGGCTTTTATTAGCCGTTATCAAGAACAACTACCAATGTAATAAAACACTGCACGATCCATGTTAATCAGTTAAGGATAAAACTAAATGCAGTCTTTAGTTGCACTGACTAGACTTTTAATTTTGAAAATGTTGTAGAATGTGCAAGAAACATCGTAATAGTAATTTTGCAGAAATCTTGCCACAGGCACATTTTCCCAATGAGCCTGGTTTGATAGAAGCAATTTTCAAGCTTTCCAGAACTCTACAAAGACAGTTGCATCTAACAGTGAGATACAGTATTAGCAATTTAGAAGTTGCTTGCAAACCATTTTATTTAGTCCAAATACTTGAATGATTTTAAATGGTGTTGATTCAAAGTGATTGCTGCTATCTAGTCAAACTCTGAGCCATTGTATGAAGCAGCTGGTTAGACTATGAATACCACAATCAAAGTAACTCCCCAAATTTCACCGATGTACATGAATTACATTATTTAAAAACAGTCAGTAACTAAGGTGCAAGGTAAAGCGACAAAAGTCAAATTATCTAAATTGAGATGAATGCTTAGCTTCACAAAATTCAGCTGTAAACGTGAGCAAAATTATGAGTAGCTGTGTCAGTGTTGACTATAATTAAGCTTATTGGGCTTCTGAGCCCCTGAGCAATTAACAAAGTTATATGCTCCAATGAGTCATCTTTCTCCTCATTACCTGTGTCCAAATGGGTTTACTTTTACAGAAAACCAAGCATGCATTCAATCCACATGCCGATTGTAAAACATGGTAGGGCATCTGTAATGGAGTGGGCAGCTATCCTGTAGCAGTCATCAGGTGTGATGTTTGCTCTAATGGCCACAGCATATTAGACATTTTCCCGGAACAGAAACAGAAAATGCATTTGATTTCAGGAATTAAAATGACTCCATATATACAGCTAAATCTGAAAGCAGTTTCCTGAACAGCAGGATGAAGTCACTGACTTCTTATAGCAATACCAGGACTTTTACACCTTTATTGGTAGTTTTTCTTTGAAAGAGAACCCAACAGCTTCCTTCTCAAAGAGTTTCTTGTTTTTAGTTATTGTCTTGGAGCTCATCTATATGCTAATGTGCAACCAAAAGATATTGCAGATATACATGTTAAACTGTACAGCACTTCTCCTCAGGGATAACAGACTGACAACTAAAAACTAGTGGCTATTTCAAATAAAAGGGCGAGCCTATGAATATGTCCCACCCTAACTTCCGCCAACAAAGGAAAGAAAACTGTGCTTGTGTAGATATTTCAATTAGTCTTGTCAAGTGCAATAATAATGTAATAATCTGTAACATTTTATTTTAGGGACCAATTCTCACCATTAACTTGTTGCTTAATCCGCATGCATATTACTAGCATAGTGGCTATTTATTAGTAAGGTAATTGTTAAGTTTAGGTATGAGTAAGGGATCTAAAATATGGTCATGCAGAATAATTCATTAATATGTGCTTACATATTAATGAATTATTCTGCATGACCATATTTTAGATCCCTTACTCATACCTAAACTTAACAATTACCTTACTAGCTATTATCAAGCATCAAATTAGGAGTTTATTTAGGCAAAATCTACAGTTAATGATAATTGGTTCCCAAACTAAAGTGTGTGCCAATCATCTTTTACAGTTTTCCAAGAAGATCAGAACATTCTAATTCCCTATAAATGCCTGACATATGACCATATTATTAGTTTATTTCTTTTGTTTTGTTCCTGTATCTTCATATACTCAATTAACAGTATAATTTAACATGGGCATCTTGCATAATTATCATCTCTCTATTTCCGATAATTGTCAAAAATTAGTGTTTGGTGCTTGCTCATTTGCTGTGTTATTAAGGACGCATTTACAAACACTATTTACTAACAAAAGGCTATTACTGCCTCAAAAACAAAACAGCTTCCTTGCAGATAATTGCACAGGAAAAGGTCACTTGAAAGCCATTTCCTTTTTTACAAAAGGAGGCATTTATATCTCTCCAACAAATCACTCTGGTTTCTTTTTGCCCATGCAGCGAAGCATTGGCCAATGGCCACACTCCAACTGGTGGTGATAACCACAACTATGAAAGTTGCATACATTTTTAATTTACTTTGCAAAATACTTGCAAAATAAAAATATGAAGTCAGCCCTGGCCCTGCACCAGTGCTGCATTAGGGTAATGTCCTTCGAATGAGTGGATCATGGTCTCCACTTCATCCTAATCCCATCTGTGGTCAAGCAAGCCGCCTCCTTGCGACATGGCCAGCCTGTTATATGGCAGCCTGACTCTGGTGCCAACCTATGGAACAACCAACTGGAGACAAGCAAGAATTATGTAAAGGCATTACCGACCCCGATATCCTTGCAGGGGACGTAACAAGTCTGGAGGCGGCAAACAGACCTGATTAATACCACTTTCTCAAGTCTCGCTTAATAAATTCCCTCCATCATCATGAAAGGCTGGCCAAAGTGTATCCAGCCATTTGCAAATCTCATTCATTTTATCTGTTCACAGCGAGGAGATGCAAACAGCAAGCCAACTGGCCTCTTTTTCTATCCAGGGCAACAGTTCTACTTACGGCCTCCTCCACTAATACAACGGTAATGCCATTAGCCAGGCGGAAAAGGAGAACAAATGTGTGTTCTGCAGCAAGGGAAGGCAAAATTGATGAAAATGAACAGCCCTGTTCCCCAACAGAATGGTAAGAAATTTGATATTAACACATTTCAAGCCTGGGATATTTCATTACAGAGACCACTAGGCATTAGAACCAACATGTTTGTGAGTGTGTAAGTTTCAAGAGTCTTTTTTTTTTAATCGCTCTAATGCTCATGTTGTTGTTTTTTTTGTTTTTTTTAAGTCTCAGTTTCAAGACTGAAAGATTCTAGCTCATGTCATTACTGTCTTTTCTGAGAAATCTGCTTATTAGTATGTAATGCTGCATCCTTTAGAGCAAAGGTCACTAATTAGCAGAAATGTGTCCCAAATCCAGATTCAAGGTTGGTTTCACCTGGACAGTAAGACATTTATCACAAATTACATTTTTTTAAACATATAAGCATATTTTTTTCTAACCTGAAGCAGCACATACTGTACCATGAAGAGGTGTGTGTCATGTCAACTGGAACCAGTGAATGAGTTTAGTGTACCTGCTCTTTGTTTATTCATGCACACTGGACAGAAAAAAACAAACAAACAAACAAAAAAACATGATAATGCGAGATGCTATTACATACGTCTACTTTTGTTGGTCAATCCACACAGGCTCACTTATAATGCAACAGCAGCCATAGGTGGAAATCCCGGGTGGGTCGGGGGGGACAGGACCCCCCCTAGCTGAGGGTTGTCCAGCCTAAAAATATGATTAAAAACCACATGTGTATTATAAATAACCTTTTATACTTTAAATAACTTTGTAAGTAGTAAAACAACACAAACGCAAACAGGGCAAAAATGGGTTTTAAGTTTAGAAACTTAAACTGGATTTTGAGTCTCCCCCTCCCTTGCCTCACAGTGCTTTGGTCCAAATGCCTGCTTTCCTCTTTTACATCACCTCAGTGTTGCTAAGTCCGCAGCTACTTTAATTGGGTTTTTCATGTCCGCGGGTTGAAATGACCACAATAACGCATGTGAATTTTACCGGACGAACCCCGCCAAAAAACGTTTATTTTACCCCCCGGAACGTGATAGTTTTTTTGTTTTGTTTTTACCGGAGAACCCCCCTCGAAACGCGATCGGGCTAGATTTGGGTTAGTTTTGAGTAGCAACAGGGCGGCTTTTGTTGCGAAAACCTGGTAACCCTGCATCACCTACACACACACACACACACACACAAGTCCGGTGAGCGAGAACAAAGTCAATAGTTGTGGAACTCCAAAGCTGCCAAGGCTATTTTATTCACTTAAACATCGGATGAAGTGATAATTTTATCTCTAATACAGATGATGCCAATGTATTTTTCGATGAGTCTGCTATGTTAGCAATAATAACGTTACCTGCTTGACGGATAGTAATGTCTACAACGGACACGACGCTGTCGCGGCGCGACCACAACAGCTTGAAGTTGTCTAATTTGGCACGGTCTCCCTGCTGCACTCCCTGCTGTTATTTGTGTCCCCTTCAAAAATTACTCTTGAGAAATTGTATGTTTATTATTTATTTATTTTATTTTATTTTATGTTTTGTTTAGTGAGTTTTTACGTGTAACAGATCAAATTTGATTTAGTCACTAAAGGACTGTTAAGGTACCATTTTATTTTCAGTAAAGATGTGAATGTATTGTAAAGAATGTATGAAACAAAACACATTTAAATTAATTTATGTTCTTCACCGGCCAATCAGTCTCAGAATAAATACTATTTTTTTAAAGGATTTCTTTCTTTCTTTCTTTCTTTCTTTCTTTCTTTCTTTCTTTCTTTCTTTCTTTCTTTCTTTCTTTCTTTCTTTCTTTCTTTCTTTCTTTCTTTCTTTCTTTCTTTCTTTCTTTCTTTCTTTCTTTCTTTCTTTCTTTCTTTCTTTCTTTCTTTCTTTCTTATTTATTCATGCAAACCTGACAATGCTGCTGAACGGCTTCTGAAAATTTAGCATTGCCATCACAGGAATAAAATAAAACTTAAAATATTTAAATTATGATTTTTTAAAAATAATTCAATTAAAAAAATATTAATTATTTTAAATTGTAATAATAATAATAAATCATTATTACTGTTTTTACTTTTTGATCAAATAAATGCAGCCTTAGTGAGCATAAGAGACTTAAAACACTTAAAAATCTTACCGACCCCAAACTTTTGTATACACTGCAGTCTAGGTTAGTTTTGAGTAGCAACAGGGCGGCTTTTGTTGCGAAAACCTGGTAACCCTGCATCACCTACACACACACACACACACACACAAGTCCGGTGAGCGAGAACAAAGTCAATAGTTGTGGAACTCCAAAGCTGCCAAGGCTATTTTATTCACTTAAACATCGGATGAAGTGATAATTTTATCTCTAATACAGATGATGCCAATGTATTTTTCGATGAGTCTGCTATGTTAGCAATAATAACGTTACCTGCTTGACGGATAGTAATGTCTACAACGGACACGACGCTGTCGCGGCGCGACCACAACAGCTTGAAGTTGTCTAATTTGGCACGGTCTCCCTGCTGCACTCCCTGCTGTTATTTGTGTCCCCTTCAAAAATTACTCTTGAGAAATTGTATGTTTATTATTTATTTATTTTATTTTATTTTATGTTTTGTTTAGTGAGTTTTTACGTGTAACAGATCAAATTTGATTTAGTCACTAAAGGACTGTTAAGGTACCATTTTATTTTCAGTAAAGATGTGAATGTATTGTAAAGAATGTATGAAACAAAACACATTTAAATTAATTTATGTTCTTCACCGGCCAATCAGTCTCAGAATAAATACTATTTTTTTAAAGGATTTCTTTCTTTCTTTCTTTCTTTCTTTCTTATTTATTCATGCAAACCTGACAATGCTGCTGAACGGCTTCTGAAAATTTAGCATTGCCATCACAGGAATAAATTACATTTTGAAATATATTAAAATATATTAAAGAAAGTTATCTTAAATTGTTATAATATTTCATATAAATCTGTTTTACTGTATTTTTGATCAAACAAATGCAGCCTTTGTGAGCAAAAGCATTGCCTTTCAGAAAAAAAAAAGTCTTACAAATCCCAAATTTCAGTGGCAGTGTATATTATTATTATTATTGTTATTATTATTATTATTATTATTATTACTATTATTATTATTATTATTATTATTATTATTATTATGTATATTATGTATATTATTATTATTATTATTATTATTATTATTATTATTATTATTACTATTATTATTATTATTATTATTATTATTATTATGTTTAAAATCATGTTCATGTCCAGCTATAACGGCACTGGACATTGACATTTGAAACCACTTTAAATAAACTAATGTTTATAAAAAGAGCAATGTTCCGCAGAACCAGAGTGTTTACACTTTTTGAGAATTTAACCTTCACATGTCTTACGTATTGTTGTCTCTGCATATTAAGCTATGACAGAAGAAAGTATTTTAACAGTGGACAAATTACAAACATCAACTTTAAAATAGAGAATCAGCTAAAGGCAAGACTAGTCACAACTAAACCCGGTAAAATGCTAACTCATTTTCAAAGATTTTATTACAAGACAGGAGCGCAGACACTCAATATCCACTTAAAAGATGCTTCCCGTTGTCATTCATCTATGAGAACAGATTGAATTTAAAACTCAGTCTATATCTCTCACACTTCAAAGCACAGCAAATTGCCTGAGTGAGCATCTCGCCTTAACAACAAGCATTAAGAGGAGCAGAGGAGGCTGACAGCACTTTCACGTCATCACAGAGCCACGAGAATGCTAGAGGATATACTTGACACACTTATTGTACCATAATCTGCATGCCATCTTTGATTAAGTCGTTTTCCCTCGGCTCTTAAATTGAGACTGAAATGCTGGCCTGTACGTACCGCCCTCCCCTGTGTCTTTGAAAACGTTGTCGATTGCAGAAACAGCGTCATAAATTATGAAACGCCTGTCTGAATACTGTATGAGAATCGCAACACGTTACTTGGCACTCTGCATTCAGAGGCTCGGGCGAGCGATACGCCGTGAGGTACGCTGGGAATCTGGAGGGAATGCAAACGCACACCTCATGCCTGAGCACTTGTGGATGGCATAAGCAACCTTGTGGAAAACTGAGTAAATAACTCGAGATTTACCTCTTCAAACAAATTTAATTCAAGATGCACTCAAAACACTTTACTAGTCAAATGTGAAGAAATGGTTTTTGGAATGCTTGATGAAAATACTGGCATCATTTACTCACTCTCATGTTGCTTCAGACCTGTAAAAGTTATAATGTAATGCTGAAGAGTGAACTTCAGCTAAAAATAAGTGCCCTAAAAGTTGTCCTTACAATTTGACTATATTCTTCTATATTCCAAGTCTTCTATAAATCCAAGTTATGAGAAACAGACCCAAATTCATAGGTTGTTATCCACTTTTCCTATTATTTCACAGTCTTTTCTTCCACTGTAGCTCTCATATATACTTTGTTCTTATTAAGATGAGCTTTTTGGTCATTTTTGAAGTGGATATGCTGGATTCATTTTAAAGCTCTTTTAAGGCTATAATGTTTCTCTATTGTGAAGCCAAAGCAATGTTACTCTACTTTGATTTTTTTATTTTTTTTTTAACACAATAATGTCCGCTAAATAGATGGTAGGTTTGGTTGTTTAAAAGAAGAACAATCAGGACAGAAACACCCTTCTACAGTTGAGTGGTGAGTGATGCACATATGTTTGTAGCAGTTTTATTTTTGATTTATTTTTCACCTTCAAATATATAATTAACATTTTCTGAAATGGTAATTAATGCTGAAATGTTTCAGTGTTGTTTGTTTGGACAGGACAGTTGTGTGAATGTGCCAAATGGGTTTATCTCCTAAATATTTTGGAAAATCAAAATGCAAAGGACAGTTTATTGTAGTGTGGAGCAATACAACAGCATTATTTCAATAAAACATTTGTTGGAATAAAATTAAACCTTACAGATAATATCCCAGCATGAGAGTTTTGTTTGGTGAAAATACTATTGTAAACATTTCACATTTCTCATAAACACTGTCGTATATATGCACACAAAACATTAGTTTTCATTATAAATACAAAAAAAAAAAGCATATACAAATCCATCATTTTGAGAGGAATTATGCCACTTTATTAGTCAGACACACAGTGAGGAAAGCAAGTAATGTATCAGGACTGAATCTGAATTTTATTTGTGCACATATTTTTATACAAAATGTATAAGAAATAAGAACCGGCATTGAAGTGGTTTATTATTATTATTATTGTTATTGTTATTGTTGTTGTTGTTATTATTATTGAAGTGTTTCAAAATATGATCTTTTCAAGGCTGGCCTTCACTGAACCTGTCACATCATCTTAATAGTGCTTTGTATAGGCAAAGATCATAAAACTGACTGACGTTGTCAGTAAAGGCCAAACATGTGTTGTTACTGCCAATCATATAAATTAAACATACAGAGCACAGCATGAGATGGATGAAAGCCTTTCTACCGTCACTTCATAAATGTTCCCATTTTCCGGCTTTATAGCATTACTGCACCATAAATACCATCACGGCACATCCAGCTGAGGGGTGCTGTAAAATATAGTTCATTTCCCATGGCTCCCATCACCAATTTAGGAATACAAGTTACGGACAGGCTCTCTGGAGACGACACTCTTCTCTTAATTAATATCTGCATAAGAAGTAAAAGCCACTGTAATTATTAATTATAGTCGTAATGCATTACCCTAAATATTAAAAGAGGCAAAATCAAACTGTACATTAAAACATTAAGTATTTTAGCATTCAGTTTGTTTATTCCCTAGTATTACAGACACACAACATGCTGTGTACTTAGTATTGACTTTCACTGCAAACTGTAAATTGTGAAAACAGCCTGCAGTTTCCTTCTTGTCCTATTTTGGCTGATCTGACTCATAAAATTACTTTCATTGGTGCAACCCAATGTATTCAAGCTGATACTAAATAATATCAATGATATAAATAAAGCCATTTAAAGGGGTCATATGATGTTGCTAAAAAGAACATTATTTTGTGTATTTGGTGTAATGAAATGTGTTTATGTGGTTTAAGGTTAAAAAAGTCCTCTTTTGGAAGGCCAACAAAGTAGTTTCGCTTTCACAACGAAACACACAGCGTCACACACTGCGGGCTAGAGTGAGCGGCAGCCGGTGGGCTTGAGAACGGTGCGGCCAGCGGATTCGACGACGGTGCGGCCGGCGGGCTTGCGACAACCACATGTGACGACCCCGGGCTGGACTCGGCTTCGTCCACGGTGAAAGCCGATCCGGCGATCCACAGCGTGAACTTGATGTATTTCCTCAGCGACCAAACTAAATCAACCTAAATAAATACATACATTTATAGCAATTTAAGGGTTAAATAGCAATTTAACAATTGCAGTTTACCACTTTTTACAGTCTAATATACAGTAATAACTGATTGAGTGACGATGAGACTGTGTACACTTGCAATCTTACTATAAATATGTACAACTGAACTGAATTAAAATAAATGTAATTTAAAATAATCAAATCTGTGCCACTGATAATAAATGCATGTTATCTCTACACACATTTCTAAATGGTCAATATATCCTCACTAAGAGTCCAAATTCAAGTTAAATATGTCACTGAGGAATTGACTAAAAAAATGCAAGTCAGAGTTTGGCCAGTGTGTCTGTGTACAGGTACACTAAAATAAAGCGATACAAAGGGTGTTCGCTCAGCAAAAGAATATATGTTACCAAATTGGCACAGTGCCCAGTGGAGTAAAGCATTATTAGAGTGAAAATGTATGGCGCTGTTTGCCTCTGTTAATGCATTATTTATTTATTTTCCAGAGCTTGCCCTTGACTCTAATGGAGCTCTGCACCAAATCAATTTGAAAGCTAGTTAAGCTGCTACTCAAAAATGCCACATGCAAAGTGTCCGACTATATTTTGCACACTGTCAAACACCCTTGAACATGCTTTAAATGATCTGCATTTCTGAAATGTGTATGTGCAGAGAGAGAGAGTGATGAAAAGCAAGAGTCAGAGAGTGTCTGCACATCCATATATGTCAATATAACTACATTTGCAATGCATTCTTTAGCACTACCAAACAGTGTTTCAGCATGTAAGCATATTCAGCATCCAGCCACTTCAGCACCACGGACAGCACACAAAAAAACTGAAATGTACAAAACCTTTCACAAATGATTGTATTTGTTGTGCTAAGCTCTGACATCAAAGCAAACACTTTCCTTCATTTTAATCAACATCTCATTCTACGATGCATTGCAAAATCCACATCAACACGTTTCCTGCTGACACCAGAGTAATGGGATTAATCAACTACAATGATGATACATCATACAGAAAAGAGAACACGGATGTGATCAAAGTGGTGCCATGACAACAACTTGCTGCTGAATGCCAACTAGACATAGGCAGTCATTACTGTCATGCAAAGCACAGCTAGCCTCAAACTATCTGTGCTTCAGTATAAATGAGGTGATAGTTACAATCTCCCATCCACTCCAGGTGATATGGGCAACATATTTGGAGCAAATCTTTTAATTGGCCATGAATGGTATACAATCTGTTCCCATTTGTTTTGCACACTCCATTGTACTGAAGTGTGTCATGAGTAACTGTCTGGTTACCGGTAAGAAAAGAAGGCTGTCGCGAAGGTTAAAGAGAAGATAGAATAGGAAATGGCCCATCACTTCATTGTTCACTGGGCACTGGCAAATCAAAGACTGAGTGGGATCCAGGTCCTCATATGCAAATGTGCCCATTGTGCTGTATTGAATCTATTTTACAGTACAGTACATTTTATTATGTTCACACACCATTGTCTGTCCGATGTGGTTGTGTCTACACACTAGAGAAAGTGCTGATGGAGCATTTGATGGTGTAAGATGTGTTTTGAGGGTGTGAAATCAGTTTGAAATCATGCACCTCTCTAACATTCTCATTGGTCTCATTTGATTGCCTGATGGAACAACATGTTTGCAAAACCTTGCATTTTTCCTTTGGATTTTCAGAATGCTTTGCATAGATATGACATTGTCAAAATGATCCCCATTCGACTAAAAACTCTGCATTGTGTGTGCCGAGCCAGTAGTTGGCAATGTCTTTGTAAATAAATACTACACACCAGCGCACACACCTATAGACTAAACATGTAATATGCATGTACATGGCGTCACAGTTTTCAAAAGTTTGTGTTTTCAGGCCCCCGAAAGCGTTTGCAGTTTTACTACAGACCTGAACTCTGACATCAAAGCAAGCAAACAAGGACAATGTTAATTTCACACTTTTAAGAGCCTCCAAAATAAATAAATAAATAAATAAATCTGGGCCTGATGTTGCACAGAATTTTGACTCCCTGCCAAATAATTACCCCACTCGCTGAGCCTGCTACCTACTTACCTAATCCTAAAGTTCTAAGACATTTGTAATAATGTTTTTGAAATTTAAACACTCTGAGGTGAAATTCTGGAACAACTGGGAAGATTTCAGCTCTAAGAAGCTCTTAACTCTAGTGTGAATGTGTCCTTTGCATGTGTGCTCTACGTGCTGAATAGTGATGAAAAAATAAAACATAAAATAAATAAATAAAATGAAGTCTGTATTTGACTTGTTTGTATTGACAATATAGTTTTATAGATGTTTATGTAGCTAATGTTATTTGTAATTATTCATATTTGAAACCGCCCAATAAATTCATTAAACATTTTACCTAAAACAAGGTAAAGTACTGGGTTATTGACTTATCTTAGATAAATTGTAAAAAAAAATAAATAAATGTTTTTGAGAATGGAACATATTTGTAACTTTATTTTTAAGTTAAAAATAAGAAGAAAACAGAAAACATTTTCGTGAATCCTTCTACTGGTAATGTAGTTACAACATCTACCAGTAGGGGCTAACTTCCATTCTAACCAGATTAACCCTTTGCATCAAATTCACTATGACCAGTTCTTCACTTTTGTCAGTTCTTTTCCATTTATTTATTTGTTTGTTTGTCAGTTGATCTGTTTGCTGTCATTCATTTGTTTAAATGACCCCAGCAAATCATTGTAAGACTTATAGCCAGAATAATTTTTTTCTGCTTCAGAGTGCTTTTAACAATAGAGAATGATGGCTTTTTTTTTTTTTACTGTATAGCCCAAATTAATAGTTCTTATATGCTGTATCATGGCAGAATGACAGGGAAACAAATAGTATCTTTGATTCTGCCAGGCAAGTGCATACATCATGGACACAATGAGGTTATAGATATGGTGCCGCAGTGTCCATCAAGATCAGATTTCAGCACAGCACATATTTCAACATTTGGGCCATGCAATTTTAATCATGTCAGTAAAACAGGGGTTGTGTACAGTGAGATCACTTACAAGGCCTTAAAAATTTGATGTCACATGTCAGGTCCTATTCAACATTTGAGTGTAAATCACTGGCAATGACAGAACATGAAGGTGTGCACGACTCTGAGAGGCTCAATCTTTATTTATTTATCAAGGTTGGTGAATAAGGTACACGCTCTTTTTTCAGCTTTTTTTCAGGCTATTCATGTCCTGACGGGAATGCACATATGCTCTCCCACCGTCTGAGTCACTAGGATGAATGTACAGCTGTCAAAATGATAAATGAGCTAGTAAAAATATTCATATGAAAATAGGGAAAGATTTATATATATATATATATATATATATATATATTGGTTGAGCATCATAAAGTCTTAAAAGTAATGTAAATCTAAGCACACTTTGTGTTCAAGTGCATTTCAGTCACTTTAAAAAGAAGTCAGTGCCTTTTTTGAAAACGTGTGGCCACATTCACTTTTACAAAAAACAAAAAAACAAAAAAAGGATCCAGAGGGAGATTTTCACAGAAATGCCATAGAAGAACCATTTTGAAGAACTAACTTTTAAGGGATTAGTCCTTAAAATAACTATTTTTTGCAACCCAAGTTCATTGGAAATATGTCACTGTTGCTACAATTATATAAAACCCGAAACACATCGTTCTGGGTAAATTTCGCTGCACATTTCAGACGAAATGGCCACAAGAGGTGCTACAAGCTATATCACTTTTCTCCACTGCAAATGTTTGTTTATTATTTAAAACTCATTTTCTGAAGCAACCATGTAATTTTAGCATCTTTCAGCAAAGCTTTGAGCTCTTTTGTGGATTGACTCACTGCTCTGCATCACAATTGCAATGCTGTACCAGGTGAGCTGTCAAGAAAAGCCATAAATATGGAGCAGATTATATGATACAAACGTTAAAATGTATTTGTTTATAAATCATGTACCACGGTAGTGAAAGTAATTTGATGTCAAAACAGTATTTATGCAAAGAACTATGCAAAAATAAGTCTTTGTTAATCAATGATCTGCCCCTGTGATCATACAGTAAATTGAAAAGGAACAGAAGTTGTTAATGTTTTACTGCATCTAAAAGTGCATTAAATGTTGGCAATCACGTATTTCCAATGAGCTTCATTCATTCATTCATCCATTAATTTATTTCGTTTGAGGAACATTTTATTAATCTAAAGATGCTTTTTTTCACATTCTAAAGAACACTTTGTGCTATGGAAAGATTATTTGTGGAACTGTAGATGCCAATGAAGAATCTTTATGTTTAAGAGTGTTCATGGTTGAAACTAAACTTTTAACTCCACTAGGCCTATTAGGCTGTAGACACACATCATGATAGGTCCCGGGGCAGCATTCTTGTTTGTATCCACTATTAAAGCATCTGCACTACTGCACTGCACTGTTTTGAAAACAGCTTATCTTTGCAGTCACACTAATGAAAAACTTTCAGACATTCAAACTTCATCTCTCATTCAGATTTTGTCCCTGCTTGCTTCAATTTCACATCACATAATCTCACTTTATCTTTTCATCTCACTTCCTCATTTTGTCCCAGTCCAATCTATTTCCGGACATCACAGTCTCAGAGGAATCATTCTGAATGACTCTTTTGTTAAAGGTCACTGTCATTTGGATGGAAAACGAATGACAGCTAATTTTAGTCCTGCATTAAAGGACAAAGCACCTCTCCCCTTTTGCCAATCACACATTATTCATGAAACAGTTCACTTTAATCATAAAGCTTGTTATAAAAGTTATTAACTTTCTGTTTATTAGTTTCAGAAAACAAACAAAGCATACAGAGGCACGTGTTAGTGACTGGCGGGACGGAGGTAAGCAAACGCCTCTAGAAATGTCACAGCCTGGAATCTGCAACCGGAGAAGAGACTGTCATTCCGGACACTTTAAGTAATGCATAGCGTTGTCAAAAGACAGCAGGAGCTGACCACTAAGAGAAACCCAATGACTCAATGACTCCTGGGGTCATTGAGTCAAGGTGACCTTTTGGATTCAGATCTTTAGTATCCATATACATACATTAAAAGCAAAAAGTCTATGTTGGCTAAGCTGCCACAGTGGAACCTGGTGAGGTCCAACCACATATTGATTAACACCAATATATTGATGGCTTTAGTAATCGCTTTTTGTAACTAGGCAACAACATCAGGGGAAAATTGTATCCGATGTACCCTTTAATATCAGCACAAAAACTGTGCAGCTGGTGCTTCATGGAATGGGATTCCAGTATGACTGTGCCCCAGTGCACAATGCAAGGTCTATAAAGATATGGTTGGATGGGTTTGGTGTGGAAGAACTTGACTGGCCCACACAGAGCCCTAACCTCAACCCCTTCCATCATCTTTGGGATGGACTGTAACAGAGATTGCAAGCCAGGCCTTTTTGTCCAACATCAGTGGCTGACATCACAAATGCTCTACTGGATAAATGAAAAAAAAAATAAATAAATACAACAGAAGCACAACAAAATCTTTTTGAGAGAGAGAGAGAGAGAGAGAGAGAGAGAGAGATCTCCATTTATTGTGCATCATTTACATATTTCATATTTAAAAAATAAAATAAAATAACAATAATGTTATCAGTAGTGATGAAGCATAGTTATTATTATTTAATTTAATCTTTTTTTTTTTAATAATTGCAAAATAATATCATGGTCATTGTTCATTATATTATGAAGTTGACCATTATTTTATTTGCATTTTTTTGTTTTGTTTTGTTTATTGGTATCAGCAAATCCACAATTGGTCGACCTCCAGAACCTGCCAATAAATAAATAAATGAATGAATGAATAAATGAATCAATGAATCAATGAATCAATCAATCAATCAATCAATCAATCAATCTGGGCTTTTCAGTAAACAATTCATGAAACAGCAAAAAAAAATGTAACAGGTAACAAACCTATTAAACCACTGTTTCGAAAAATATTTGTTGTAAATAATAAATTATATGAAACTGAAACATGCTCTTGTCCAGAGAACACTGATCAGTTAAAATATACCTTCAAGTTGAAAAAAAAAAAATAAATAAATAAATAATAATAATAATAATAATAAAGTATACTAGCAAGTACTTTAACAGCCTTTGGTCTTTTTCCCCCTCTTTGACTGAACACACCTCATCATTAATTAATCCATGATACACTAACGTATTTTTTTTATTTTTTTCATAGGTAATCCCAGTCTATGCATCTTGTTTTGTAAACATTTCATAGCCTGGGATTCATAACACCTGTTTATCTTTTTGAGAGCACTCTGTGCTTTCATAACATATCTCAAAAGGCTCAGTAATCCCCTTTATTCTATTCTCGGTTTTGATTAAAAGGACAGAAACGGAGAGACAGAGACCCTATCCGTCTAACAGAAACAAAACATGTCTGTTTGTTCAAGTTTCGATTAGCACCAGCACAAATTCTGCTGCAAAAACAATGAATATTGCTGCAGGCACTGTGACTCAGATGGTAGCTCAACACAAAACATGAGCAGTGCTAAATGCAAATGATTGATGGGCTTTATTAACGCCAGAGCCCATTACCTCTTTGAAGAAGTGAGAATTTTTGTTCAGGGTTTTTTCATCTTGTCCCTTTAAGCAGTTTATTTTCAACGAGATTGAAACAGTATTTTAAAGGAAAAAAAGATGACAGTATGCATGTATGTATGTGTGTGTGTGTGTAGGGACCAATTCTCACTATTAACTAGTTGCTTATTAGCATGCATATTACTAGCATATTGACTGTTTATTAGTCATTGTAAAGCACATATTAATGCCTTATTCTGCATGGGCATATTTTAGATCCCTTAATCCTACCTAAACATAACAACTACCTTACAAACTATTCATAAGCAGCAAATTAAAAGTTTATTGAAGAAAAATAATAGATAATAGTTATTTAATAGTGAGAATTGGCCTCCAAACTAAAATTCCATAATATTATTATTATTATTATGATTAGTAGTAGTAGTAGTAGTAGTAGTATTAGCATTATTAAAATAAAAATGGTACTTTACAGTAAGATTTCTTTTGAAAAAAACTACATTAGTTAACATAAACTAACAATTAACCTAAATTCTACAACATTTACTATTACATTTTTTAAGATCAGAACTAAAATTAACAAAGGTTAATAAATGATGTTAATATATATATATATATATATATATATATATATATATATAT
>NW_015664989.1:945923-955411 GCF_001515625.1 Sinocyclocheilus rhinocerous | reverse complement strand
TATATATATATATTGTTCATTGTCACTTCATGTTATTTATGGCATTAAGTAATTACCATTAAAATTACAACACTGATCTATTCAAAATCACTCAAAAAAATGTATTTAGCCTGTATAAGTACATCTCTGCTTCACAAGCAGTAGTCCATTTTTATATCAGAATCATATTTTGACACATACAAATGTAGGTGAGCATGCACCACTCTTCGGCACAGACCATGGTTATCTCAGATAATGAGTGCTGGGAATCCACTATCCCAACATTCACACACAGCAAAACGACTTCTGAAACCAACAGGATAGTGACCGTACATCGAAAATCATTTCAGGAGCACATTTTCCTTTGATACACGATCATGAGCAATAATATTGGAAGAAAACCAGCAGACACATATTGTCAGAGAAGTAATTTGGCTCTAAAAAGATTCCACATTTGCTGTATTCATGAAGTAGTCTGCAAACTGATTGCCATCTCAGTGGTCAAACAAGAGAATCAAGCTCTTTTTAGTGAAGTTTGCAGTAGAAAACCCAAAGAGAGGATACACAATTTAGCATGGATACCCCTTGAACGATTACAATACTTTGGTCTTTGATGTTGGCGGTGCAAATGTGTGGTTTCATCTTGACAGAAAAGTGAGAGTTTAAGCAAAATCTTCTATGACACATGCGATTCAGCAGTGATGGGCTGATGCGCCAGTCATTGTGAATGTAAGAGCTAAGTAATGTCTCGTCAAATGCTTCAAAAGACACCTAAAAAGACTTGCATTGTAGGATCACTTGAAAAGAAGGAATATGAGAAAGATAGACTTGCAATAAGAGGGTTTATACATACTGTGCAAAGCATGAAGGGAACATCTAATCTAAATACAGATGAAGGGATGATCTCGGGGGTGAGATGATGAGATCAGAAAAGCCGCTTTGAAGGGCGCCATGCACGGACATATGTGAATTTGACAATATCCCTTGATTTCGCCGCAGCTTGGCATTGCTTTTCAAGGGTCAGATGCCTTCTCTACATACTATATGCTTTTTCTTTTGGCGCTACCAAGCTAAAAAAGGTCCGTTACTGTCTAGAAAAGGCAGAGGTAGAAATAGAGTGGAAAAAATACAACCATTTACTTTCCGACTCATGCATAGCGGATTAAACTAGGTGCAGGTGTAATCAAAAGTCATGATTGCACTATACTCCTGTGACATAATGCAGCAAATAATGCATGAAAACGGTATTGTCAAAAGGAAAGATGTATGTACTTACTGCATGAGACATATTAGTGTGATAGAAGGTCACATTGGGGAACGCTTTGGATATAAGTGTTCTGAAGCATCTCTATCCAGCTTATTTTGCAACGCAAAAGCAAACTGTTTCAGTGAATGTGCGTGACTTTTGTTTCATTAGCCCCTATAGGTACACTCTTAAAAATAAAGGTGATTCACAATGCCATAGAAGAGCTTTTTTGTCTAAATGGTTCCATAAAGAACCTTTAACATCTGAAGAACCTTTCTGTTTCACAAAAGGTTATAAAAAGGTAAGAAAAATATGACTGAATGGTTCTTTGTGGAACCAAACATGGTTCTTCTATGGCATTGCTGCTAAGAACCTTTTGAAGCACCTTTATTTTTAAGAGTGTAAATTACTAGAAGAATTACAAAGTGCAGTAAAACTGGTAAAACTATTTAGGCTATAGAGCAGTGTTTAGTATTACAACAATACATTAAAATAATATAAAAAACAAGTTTGCAACATCAGGCAGCATGACAAGCTGTTTTGTACAGCTAAAAATAACTGATGCTGAATATCTCAAAGATTACAAATGAATAAATAAATAAATAAATAAATACATTAATTAATTAATATTGTGATGGCTAGCATTCTGTGAAATTGTTGGTCAATTTGATTTACGAAAAAGGTAAATTTGCTAAAAAAAAAAAGAAAAAAAAAAAGTCGTGAATACTTTTTGCATTCATGAAAAATTATTTCATTCAATATAAGGTTAGATCCTCTGCCATGAATGCCCTCCACTTTGAATCGGTTTGTATGTTCAACAAGTTATCAGTTACTTTAATGTATTTGCAAATTTATTTATTTGCTAAAGTTTTAAATGTATTAAATTACTATTATTTTTGATTTTTTGTTTACATTAATATTAAATAGAGGCCTATGAAATTTTGTGTTTTCTATTTTAATTTAATTCTGATGGTTTAACTAGAAGAGGATGACAACAGAAGCCTCATAAATTCTAGTCACAAAAAATTAAAAATAAGGAGGATAGAGGGGAAAAGTATAAATATTGAACTATTTGTGTAAATAAGTTAATATATATTTGATAAGGTAAAAATGCTTTAAAAAATATACTGAACATTTTTGGTTAAAAGAGCATGCATGAAAAAAAAGTATATTTAATTAAATATAAGGTTATATGCTCTGCCACGAACACCCTCCACTCCAGTTTGAACACAGCACTCATTATTCCCATGTCAAAATGTTCAAGAGCTGAATTAGAAGCCCACTCAGAAGCAGCTAAAACTCAGATGAGCTATTTTTTTCCCCACTTCAAACAATCAATGGTGATTCTGAGTTCATTAGCAATGATGTGACAGAGTTAGTTTAAATGATAGTTAAAGTACTTCACTTTCTGTTTAAACTTTACAGACCTAGGTAAAAAGATGATGTAGCAGCCGTTCCAGAATGATTGTTCTTCCTGTTGCCTTTGGCATGTCATTATTCCAGCTATTTAAATAGATACAAATAAAAAATCAAAACGTGTCTGGGTGCAGCTAATGAGGAGAAGAGACATGGTCATTTGCCTTATGTCAAACCATTCAAAGAAATGCATTTAGTATTTTCTTTGTTGTTTTTTGCTCCAACATGAGTCGTGCTTGCTAAGAATGAATTGTGTCCACTGAGTGCATCATTTAGCTGCATGTTCTGTCTGTGTTATTTTAACAACTGACTCTCTAAAATGTAACAGAAATCAGGTGACAACAAACTAACAAAAATTGCCAATAAACTATGCTGAAAACAATTTGCACACCACAATTTGAAAGAAGCGGTGAACTGCTACAATCTGCCATGCGGTAACACTTAGGGGACCAATTCTCACTATTAACTAGTTGCTTATTAGCATGCTTAATATTAGCCTATTGGCTGTTAATTAGTATAAAGCATTTATTCTACATGACCATATTCTACATCCCTAATCCTACCCAATACCTAAACTTAGCAACTACCTTACTATTAATAAGCAGCAAATTAGGAGTTTATTGAGGGAAAAGTCATAGCTAATGGTTTGTTAATAGCGAGAATTGGTCCTTAAAATAAAGTGTGACCCGCCATGCTTGATTGGGAATAAACAGCATCACTCCACCATTGCAGTCCAGGCACCTGAATCATCTTGAGGCTCTCTGTGTCTTGATTTTTCATACTCTTCTTCATCATTTGTTTGTCATGCGATGAATAACTTGTGCCACGGTTGCTAGAAAATATACAGAAGCATCTATTTTCAATACAATTTGGTTTATTGCCTTCTTTCAATGTGTGATAACAGCACAAAGCTAATTGTGCCAGACTTGTGAACATGACATATTCTATAGCAAACTTTATTTGTAAAAAAAGAAGGAAAATGTTGAAAAGAATGGCAATTACTTCTTTCAAATGCACCTGCTGTGTAAGACCAGAAGAGCACTCGTGGGTACCAGCCAGAGACATACTGGACCCAGTTGAGTCCTCATAATTAAGATTGCTTACAAACAATATTAAATAAAAAATTTAAGTATGTGCAGAAATTTTTGTGTGATGGGTAGGGTCGCACTCCTGCCATGACCAGCAGTATTACTCCCAGCCACAAGGGGGCGCGGGATGTCTGCTGCCTGCAATCTTCCTCCCAGTTGCCAGGGGGCAACCATTGGCAAGAACTCTCAGCTGTGCTTAGCAATTATTGTTGATGATACTCACCTGTGTAGGGCCCTATTTAAGTTTGCCTTTAGCCATTGTGTTTTGTTCAGTCTTGAGCCTACCTACCTGTGTATCCTGTTGCTAACTAGTCTTTTGTAAGCCATTGTGCTTGTTTTGTTTTCTCCTTTTTTTTGTTGTGACTATTGGAAGCCTTGCTTCTGGTTTTGTTTGTACTTTGTTTCTTGTTTTTTTGAATCTCTTTTTGAAAACTACTTGGAGTTTGTATCTCTCGTCTCCGTGAGATTTTGTCATTCCTCTGCACTTGGGTCTAAGAAATCCTCAACCTGGATTTAGCTCACTCAGGAAGAGCGCCAGCTCTGTGTCTAGGAGATCAGGGTTCTAGCCCAGCTAAGACAACACTCAAGATTATTTGTCTATAGTCTGGCTGTCCCTGCATCTGTATCCATACTCGGATTGTTCGAGACCAGACACCTGAGGGTCTTCTCAATCTCCTGGTTCACTCTCTCTGTCTGGCCATTGGATTGGGGATGAAACCCTGAGGACAAACTGATAGTGGAACCAGTTAGACGTCCAAAAGCTTTCCAGAATCTTGAGGTAAACTGGGAACCCCTATCAGACACCATATCCTGGGGAAACCCATGAATCCTAAAGACATGTTGCATGAGAAGTTCTGCCGTCTGGCCTGCTGTAGGAATCTTAGGGGTGGGAATGAGATGACATGCCTTAGAAAATCTGTCGACCACAACAAGAATCACTAAGGCATGTCATCTCATTCCCACCCCTAAGATTCCTACAGCAGGCCAGACGGCAGAACTTCTCATGCAACATGTCTTTAGGATTCATGGGTTTCCCCAGGATATGGTGTCTGATAGGGGTTCCCAGTTTACCTCAAGATTCTGGAAAGCTTTTGGACGTCTAATTGGTTCCACTATCAGTTTGTCCTCAGGGTTTCATCCCCAATGCAATGGCCAGACAGAGAGAGTGAACCAGGAGATTGAGAAGACCCTCAGGTGTCTGGTCTCGAACAATCCGAGTATGTGGAGTTCCCAGCTGGTCTGGGCAGAATTTGCCCATAACACCCTCCATCACTCCTCATTGGGTATGTTTCTATTTGAATGCCAGTTTGGGTTCCCCCCCTCTCTGTTTTCTGAACAGGACCTTCAAGCCCAGGTTCCAGCAGCGGCCCAGTTAGTCCGGAGGTGCCGGGGGGTCTGGCGGAGAGCTCGGGCTGCCCTGTTAAAATCATCCCGGGAACAACAGTAACAGGCCAATCGACATCAGCGGATTGGTCCGTCATTCTGTCCGGGGCAGAGAGTGTGGCTTTCCACTAGAAACCTTCCATTGCACCTCGAGTCACGGAAACTGGGTCCTAGATACATTGGACCTTTCAAGATTCTCAAGAAAATAAACCCAGTCTCTTACCGACTCCAATTGCCCAGGTCTATGCGCATACACCCCACATTCCATGTTTCATGCCTCAAACCTGTCATCTACTCTCCTTTTTCTCCTGCAGTTAGACCACCTCCAGTTCCTCAGATGGTGGGGGGGCAACCAGCTTACTCCGTGCAGAGACTTTTGGACATGCGCAAAGTACGGGGAGGGGTCCAATATTTGGTTGACTGGCAAGGCTATGGTCCAGAAGAGCGCTCGTGGGTACCAGCCAGAGACATACTGGACCCAGAGCTCATCAGGGACTTCCAACAACAGTCGAACAGCACTGAAAGGAACGTCAGGAGCCGTTCATCAACCTGTAAGACTTGTAAGACTTTAGCTGGCAGTACTTCCTCCAACCACTAGGGGTCACACTCCTGCCATGACTACTCCCAGCTACAGTGCAGGCAGGATGTCTGCTGCCTGCAATCTTCCTCCCAGTTGCCAGGGGGCAACCATTGGCAAGAACTCTCAGCTGTGCTTAGCAATTATTGTTGATGATACTCACCTGTGTAGGGCCCTATTTAAGTTTGCCTTTAGCCATTGTGTTTTGTTCAGTCTTGAGCCTACCTACCTGTGTATCCTGTTGCTAACCGTGAGTCTTTTGTAAGCCATTGTGCTTGTTTTGTTTTCTCCTTTTTTTTGTTGTGACTATTGGAAGCCTTGCTTCTGGTTTTGTTTGTACTTTGTTTCTTGTTTTTTTGAATCTCTTTTTGAAAACTACTTGGAGTTTGTATCTCTCGTCTCCGTGAGATTTTGTCATTCCTCTGCACTTGGGTCTAAGAAATCCTCAACCTGGATTTAGCTCACTCAGGAAGAGCGCCAGCTCTGTGTCTAGGAGATCAGGGTTCTAGCCCAGCTAAGACAACACTCAAGATTATTTGTCTATAGTCTGGCTGTCCCTGCATCTGTATCATTACAGCATGACTGAACCAAAAATGGACCCAGCAGAGAGTCAAGGCCCTTCATCAAACGTGGAGAGAATATTATTTGAGCTCACTAATCAAGCTACTGCTATTCACCATCATGAACGGATACTCGCAGAAATACTTCAGCGTTTGGACTCTCTCTCTAGCCTTGCCCCGAAATCCACCGTCTCGGGAGGTTCTTGAGTTACCTACGCTTACATTTGTAAAGCACTGGAGAATGGATTCATTCGGCCTTCCACTACACGGGCAGGAGCTGGGGTTTTTTTCGTGGGTAAGAAGGGCGGAGTTCTTTACGCTTGCATTGATTATCGTGGCCTAAATAACATCACGGTGAAGAATCGATATCCACTACCACTTATGGCCACAGCCTTTGAACTTCTCCAGGGCGCTATCATCTTCACAAAATTAGATCTCCGGAATGCGTACCACCTAGTGAGAATCAGGGAGGGGGACGAATGGAAGACGGCTTTCAACACCCCTACAGGGCATTACGAGTATCAGGTGATGCCCTTCGGGCTAGCTAATGCCCCAGCCGTCTTCCAAGCCCTTATCAATGATGTTCTGAGAGAGATGCTCAACAAATGTGATTGTATATCTCGATGATATCTTCCCAGAGTTACGAGGACCACGTTCAACATGTCCGGCAGGTTCTATCTCATCTGCTCTCGAATAACCTCTTCGTCAAACTAGAGAAATAGGAGGGACGAGAGACAACAGGACCAAGTCACAGCCCAAAGCTACGTCAGTCCAGTTCAATCTGCTTTCCAGCCTCTGTCCACAGAGGAACCCATGCAGCTTGGAAAAAAATGCTTATCACAATCTGAACGGGACAAACTTTTGCGGGAGCGGCGGTGTCTGTACTGTGGTGAACTGGGGCAATTTCGAAATCATTGCCCTGAACTTGTGGGAAAATAGATTTCTCGTCCAGAGAGAGGGGGGCTGAGACGAGAGAAATAAAAAAGTGAGTTCCACAGCACTACAGTCTCTTTCTTGGGTTTCATCCTGTCATGTGGCCGTGTACAGATGGATCCCAGCAAGGTTCGTGCAGTCTTGGAGTGGCCCCACCCTGATTCAGTGAAACAAGTCCAATGCTTCCTGGGTTTCGCCAACTCTTATAGGAGATTTATTCGAAATTTCAGTTCCCTTGCAGAACCTCTCACAGCTCTCACCAGGAGATCTGGCACACCCTTCCAGTGGACAGAGAAGGCTAACCAGGCGTTTGAACAACTCAAACAGCTGTTTACTTCAACTCCCATATTGACCTTGAGTTACCTATGCCACCGCCCATCCTTCCTCAACCTCAACCAATTCCAGCGGGCCCCCTTCTTGAGCCCAGGCTACCACCTCCTGAAAGATATGATGGAAATATCAGGGGTTGTCGAGGTTTTATCACCCAATGCTCTCTAGCCTTCCAACTGCAACCCAGTAGTTTTCCTACAGAGGGCAGTCGGGTGGCTTATATCATCACTTTATTAACCGGAAGAGCTTTGGAATGGGCTACGGCTCTCTTAGAGCATCATTCACCATTTACTTCTGACTCTGAGCAATTCCTAGCAGAGATGAGGAGGGTCTTCCATCACCCAGGAGGAGGAGTGGGAAATGACCAACGATTACTTCAACTCACTCAAGGGGCACGCAGTGTAGCAGAAATGTCTATTGAGTTCCGTACTCTGGCAGCGGAGAGTGGCTGGAATGAACAGACTCTTCAAGCAGCATTTCATCAGGCTCTTGCCGAGATCCTGCATCTAACTTGGATTCCCTCATCGATGTCGCCATCCGAGTGGTTAATCGAATCGGGGATAGGAGGGCCGAGAGACAACAGGACCAAGTCACAGCCCTTGACCCTACCAGATCCTGAGTTACCGTTTATTATCGAGGTGGACGTGGGTGTGGGAGCAGTTTTGTTCCAGAGAGCGGCTAGGGACAATAAACTCCACCCTTGTGCCTTTTCACGTCGACTGACAGCAGCAGAGAAGAACTATGATATTGGGAATCAGGAGTTGCTGGCCGTTAAGCTGGCATTGGAGGAATGGAGGCACTGGCTGGAGGGTGCTAAACACCCGTCTGTAATATGGACGGACCACAAGAACCTCACTTACATTCAGGGAGCCAAGAGGTTAAATCCTCGGCAAGCTCGGTGGGCCCTTTTCTTTAACCGGTTTGACTTTGTCCTCTCTTACAGACCTGGTTCCAAGAATATTAAGCCTGATGCTCTGTCAAGGCAGTTCGAGTCCCAGGAAGAGGAGGGCAGGTCAGAGCCCATCATACCAAGGTACAGAGTGCTGGCAGGCATCCAGTGGGACTTGGAGACAGCAGTACGGAAGGCCCAGATTCACCAGCCTAACCCAGGTAATGGCCCATCGGGTCGCCTCTTTGTGCCTAACACCATCAGGTCCAAAGTACTGCAGTGGGGTCATGCCGCACCGTCATCTGGACATCCAGGGGTCCTAAGAACCCTGAGGCGGATCCAGTCTAAGTTTTGGTGGCCCAATATGGGAACTGATGTCCGGAGGATGGTTGCTGCATGTTCCACTTGCGCCCGGAATAAGGAACCTAGAGCCCTCCCTCAAGGTAGACTACATCCCCTCCCTATCCCGAGACGACCCTGGTCCCACATATCCATGGATTTTGTTAGTGGCCTCCCCAGTTCTCAAGGTAACACAGAAAATCTGTCGACCACAACAAGAATCACTGTGTTACCTTGAGAACTGGGGAGGCCACTAACAAAATCCATGGATATGTGGGACCAGGGTCGTCTCGGGATAGGGAGGGGATGTAGTCTACCTTGAGGGAGGGCTCTAGGTTCCTTAATCCGAGCGCAAGTGGAACATGCAGCAACCATCCTCCGGACATCAGTTCCCATATTGGGCCACCAAAACTTAGACTGGATCCGCCTCAGGGTTCTTAGGACCCCTGGATGTCCAGATGACGGTGCGGCATTACCCCACTGCAGTTCTTTGGACCTGATGGTGTTAGGCACAAAGAGGCGACCCGATGGGCCATTACCTGGGTTAGGCTGGTGAATCTGGGCCTTCCGTACTGCTGTCTCCAAGTCCCACTGGATGCCTGCCAGCACTCTGTACCTTGGTATGATGGGCTCTGACCTGCCCTCCTCTTCCTGGGACTCGAACTGCCTTGACAGAGCATCAGGCTTAATATTCTTGGAACCAGGTCTGTAAGAGAGGACAAAGTCAAACCGGTTAAAGAAAAGGGCC
>NW_015664989.1:937470-941603 GCF_001515625.1 Sinocyclocheilus rhinocerous | reverse complement strand
GGCCCTTTTCTTTAACCGGTTTGACTTTGTCCTCTCTTACAGACCTGGTTCCAAGAATATTAAGCCTGATGCTCTGTCAAGGCAGTTCGAGTCCCAGGAAGAGGAGGGCAGGTCAGAGCCCATCATACCAAGGTACAGAGTGCTGGCAGGCATCCAGTGGGACTTGGAGACAGCAGTACGGAAGGTCCAGATTCACCAGCCTGACCCAGGTAATGGCCCATCGGGTCGCCTCTTTGTGCCTAACACCATCAGGTCGAAAGTACTGCAGTGGGGTCATGCCGCACTGTCATCTGGACATCCAGGGGTCCTAAGAACCCTGAGGCGGATCCAGTCTAAGTTTTGGTGGCCCAATATGGGAACTGATGTCTGGAGGATGGTTGCTGCATGTTCCACTTGCGCCCGGAATAAGGAACCTAGAGCCCTCCCTCAAGGTAGACTACATCCCCTCCCTATCCCGAGACGACCCTGGTCCCACATATCCATGGATTTTGTTAGTGGCCTCCCCAGTTCTCAAGGTAACGCAGTGATTCTTGTTGTAGTCGACAGATTTTCTAAGGCATGTCATCTCATTCCCACCCCTAAGATTCCTACAGCAGGCCAGACGGCAGAACTTCTCATGCAACATGTCTTTAGGATTCATGGGTTTCCCCAGGATATGGTGTCTGATAGGGGTTCCCAGTTTACCTCAAGATTCTGGAAAGCTTTTGGACATCTAATTGGTTCCACTATCAGTTTGTCCTCAGGGTTTCATCCCCAATCCAATGGCCAGACAGAGAGAGTGAACCAGGAGATTGAGAAGACCCTCAGGTGTCTGGTCTCGAACAGAGTATGTGGAGTTTCCAGCTGGTCTGAGCAGAATTTGCCCATAACACCCTCCATCACTCCTCATTGGGTATGTCTCCATTTGAATGCCAGTTTGGGGTTCCCCCCCCTCTCTGTTTTCTGAACGGGACCTTCAAGCACAGGTTCCAGCAGCGGCCCAGTTAGTCCGAAGGTGCCGGGGGGTCTGGCGGAGAGCTCAGGCTGCCCTGTTAGTCATCCTGGGAACAACAGAAACAGGCCAATCTACGTCGGCGGATTGGTCCGTCATTCCGTCCGGGGCAGAGAGTGTGGCTTTCGACTAGAAACATTCCATTGCACCTCGAGTCACGGAAACTGGGTCCTAGATACATTGGACCTTTCAAGATTCTCAAGAAAATAAACCCAGTCTCTTACCGACTCCAATTGCCCAGGTCTATGCGCATACACCCCACATTCCATGTTTCATGCCTCAAACCTGTCATCTACTCTCCTTTTTCTCCTGCAGTTAGACCACCTCCAGTTCCTCAGATGGTGGGGGGGCAACCAGCTTACTCCGTGCAGAGACTTTTGGACATGCGCAAAGTACGGGGAGGGGTCCAATATTTGGTTGACTGGCAAGGCTATGGTCCAGAAGAGCGCTCGTGGGTACCAGCCAGAGACATACTGGACCCAGAGCTCATCAGGGACTTCCAACAACAGTCGAACAGCACTGAAAGGAACGTCAGGAGCCGTTCATCAAGAGGGGGCTCCTGTAAGACTTTAGCTGGCAGTACTTCCTCCTACCACTAGGGGTCACACTCCTGCCATGACCAGCAGTATTACTCCCAGCCACAAGGGGGCGCGGGATGTCTGCTGCCTGCAATCTTCCTCCCAGTTGCCAGGGGGCAACCATTGGCAAGAACTCTCAGCTCTGCTTGGCAATTATTGTTGATGATACTCACCTGTGTAGGGCCCTATTTAAGTTGCCTTTAGCCATTGTGTTTTGTTCAGTCTTGAGCCTACCTACCTGTGTATCCTGTTGCTAACTAGTCTTTTGTAAGCCATTGTGCTTGTTTTTGTTTTCTCCTTTTTGTGACTATTGGAAGCCTTGCTTCTGGTTTTGTTTGTACTTTGTTCCTTGTTTTTTTTGAATCTCTACAAGTAAAAATACTTGGAGTTTGTATTTCTCGTCTCCGTGAGATTTTGACATTCCTCTGCACTTGGGTCTAGAAAATCCTCAACCTGGAGTTAGCTCACTCAGGAAGAGCGCCAGCTCTGTGTCCAGGAGATCGGGGTTCTAGCCCAGCTAAGACAACACTCAAGATCATTTGTCTATAGTCTGGCTGTCCCTGCATCTGTATCATTCCATGTTGTAATCACTGAAAAATGGATTTCACTGTGGGATGTCATGTAATTTGGCACATTTTGGATTAAGTAATAATAAAATAAAAATAGATCAATAATAGCTCAAACGGTGATTATTAAACTGCAAAAAGCACTGCTATTTCAATATAAAGTCTGCATGGACTCTACTGGGCCCATATAATGTGTTAACATTAATATATGGATTATACACAGGTGTTTTACACAAGTATTTTAAATATGCACTGCATTGTGTTGGGTTTTACGGTTAAACTAAATGTCCATAAACCTAACGGATAATGTCCTTGCAGAAAATTGATGCAAAAACAGAGATAATTGTACATGCCTAATCAGTTGGATTAATTGAACAATTTAACACATTTATTTAATAACAATTTAACACACAAACTTTACTTCAGATTAAGGAAAAAATCATATAATTTCAATGTCAGCAATACATGTTTTATCTCAAATGCAGGATGTTTGTAGACACAGTTTACACACCTTGTGCTTTTTATGAAGCATCACAAACTATGAATTTCATTTAAGAGGCGTTACGCAATCATTTCGGATTGGTTGTCTTTATATTTTGATCCTGATCCTGTACATATTCTCTGAATTAATCTGTGCAAACTTGGATGACTTCATGTAAAATACATCCAAAGGCATCATCCTTAAGTTTTGCCAAGGCTGCTAAGAAGATATATGATGTGTTTTACAAAGCAGGTTTTTGAACACTTCAAAACTCACAAACACTTGAGAGCATAAACTCATGACTTTAAGTCAATCAAATTATTTTACAAGAGCAATCTCTATCCACACATTACATTTTACATCTCTCTTGCATTGACAGCAGGAATCGCATGTGTAGTTTCAACTGATCTTGAAAGCCCAGAATCACTCTGTGACCGTTTCCTCTCACCACAAGTGTTTGCCAGCAGGAGGGCACATAAAGGCCGAGAAACTCCAGAACTCCCACCTCACCTCTTCCTCCACACACTCTCCAATTAATCACGCTGTGGCTTCTTTCACACTGGAACTGTTAGGATTCGCTTAGTGTCCAGCCTCTCCCATCTGTCACTACAAAGCTTCCAAGCAATTTCCAACAAGATGGTACTTAATTATAATACAAAGGCCCCTGAATTCGACTTCCTCTGTGACCCATGAAATGCTGTGATATTGTCTGCATTGCAACTTCATTGTCTGGAAAGTATGACTCGCTCTGGCAGCTCTGTTAAGGAAGACGGGTCTTGCATATGGGATAGCAATTTGATTTGCTTCGCTCCAGTAGTTCATGGCTCCAGGGTAGGCATGGTTATGATCAAGAGAGGGAAGGAAAGAGACAAAATGATTACACAGCGATGAATACTATGATGACAAACATCACAAGACATTGTGCATGTGCATAAAAAGCTCAAAAAATATGTCTGCAGATGCTAACTGTATCAAATTATTATGCCAGACCATTTAAGACACAAAACACCCAATGAGACCATGTGCCAAGTTCGTTTGTCCAATATGGAGAGAAAGTTTTAAAAAATACCTCGGAGGCCCTGATTTACTAAAATCTTAAATAAAGGGTATTATGTGCTTGTGAAATCTAACAAATTGCAAGCATGCTCTGTAGGCGTATTGTGGGTGATTTCCTAAGAGTAATTGTGAAAATAGTCACACATGTAAATTGTCTGGACACGGCCATATTTAAAGAAGGCTTATTGTGTGTGGTACAATTTACCAAATATTAGCCATGCTACTTATTTGCGACTTCATTAATAGTCAAAGATAAAAGTAAAAGATATTTCAAAGGATGTTGTAATCAAAGAGTTACTGGTAACCATTGATTTCCATAGTATGGGGAAGTCAGTGGGGACCAGCATCTGTTTGGTTACCCAAATTCTTTAAAATAACTTCATTTGTGTTCATCAGAAGAAAGAAATTCATACAGGTTTGGAACAACTTGTGGTGAGTAAATGATGAAAAAAAATTGTATG